>NC_049989.1:22464322-22484655 GCF_000003815.2 Branchiostoma floridae | reverse complement strand
GCCACACAGACACACACACACACAGACTGGCCTACAACATGCTGCATATCCTGTACAGGGGGCCGGAGGTCACTCAGGAGGAACAGGCCTGCGGGCACCTGCTCAAGTCTCGCCTGCTGCAGAGGTGAGGACAGACACACACACGCACACACACACACACACACACACACACACGGACAGACACACACACGGACACACACACAGACACACACACACACACAGACACACACACACACACACACACATGCACACACACACAGGCCTGCAGCATGTTGCACATCCTGTACCGGGGGCCGGAGGTCACACAGGAGGAACAGGCCTGCGGACACCTGCTCAAGTCTCGCCTGCTGCAGAGGTGAGGACACACACAGACACAAGGACACACGGACAGACATGCACACACACACACACATGCACACACACACACACATGCACACACACAGACACACACACACACAGACTGGCCTACAACATGCTGCATATCCTGTACAGGGGGCCGGAGGTCACACAGGAGGAACAGGCCTGCGGACACCTGCTCAAGTCTCGCCTGCTGCAGAGGTGAGGACACACACAGACACACGGACACACGGACAGACATGCACACACACACACGGACACACACACAGACTGGCCTGCAACATGCTGCACATCCTGTACCGGGGGCCGGAGGTCACACAGGAGGAACAGGCCTGCGGACACCTGCTCAAGTCTCGCCTGCTGCAGAGGTAACCCTAACCCTGCACACACACACACACACCTGTTCACACAGACACACACACACACACACACACACACACACACAGTCCTGCAACATGCTGCACATCCTGTACCGGGGGCCAGAGGTTACACAGGAGGAACAGGCCTGCGGACACCTGCTCAAGTCTCGCCTGCTGTAGAGGTAACCTTAACCCTACACACACACCAAAACACACACACACACATGGACAGATAGACAAATATAGGTACACAGTGTCGCATTCAGCAGTTGCCTCTTTGGTTCTCTCAGATAAGTGAGTAGGGTCTCACACAGCAGTTTTCCTTTTATACTCCATGAGGTATGTAATGCAGGTTTCACATTATGATAGTAGTTGTCCCCACCAATGTGTTTTGAAAGGAAAGTCTCATGCAGCAGGTGTGTGTGAAAGGTCTCACACATCAGTTTCCCATGTTTCCCCAGGTGCGTGTGGAAGGTGGAGTGTGGTACGGTGATCTCCCCGGTGACCCCCCCTCCCCACCTGGAGGGGTCGGAGCTGACCTTGACCCAGCTGTCGGGGACGGACACGGAGAAGGAGCCGTCGTCGTCTGACGAGGGGACGCCGATGGACGAGGACGTGTGCGTGATGGGCGCGGTCCTGCCGCGCATCAAACTCTCGCCCGCCATCATGCACAAGCTCCGCAAGCTGTCGGGAAGGGCGGCTCTGCAGTTCAGACCAAGCATAAGGTGGGACAACATAACGTTACCTAACTATAACACTAACCCTGCCGCGGATCAAACTCTCGCCCGCCATCATGCACATTTAGCTCCGCAAGCTGTCGGGAAGGGCGGCTCTGCAGTTCAGACCAAGCATAAGGTGGGACGTCCTGAACACTAGCCCATAGCAATGTTACCTTACTCTAAGTGGTTTCCGTGGTGATAGAACCCTTACCTGTTTCCGTGGTGATAGAACCGTTACCTGTTACCATGGTGATAGAGCCTTACCTGTTTCCTCCCCTACAGAGAGGTACTCCAGCTGGATGTTCTGGAGGAGATGGTGGTTTCCGTGGTGATAGAACTGTTACCTGTTACCATGGTGATAGAACCTTACCTGTTTCCTCCCCTACAGAGAGGTACTCCAGCCGGATGTTCTGGAAGAGACGGTGGTTTCCGTGGTGATAGAACCTTTACCTGTTACCATGGTGATAGAACCTTTACCTGTTACCATGGTGACAGAACTTTACCAGTTTCCTCCCTACAGAGAGGTTCTGCAGCCGGATGTTCTGGAGGAGACGGTGGTTTCCGTGGTGATAAAGCACCTGGGGCTGTTTGAGATTCTGCAGCAGCTCAGCGTGAGCGAGGAGGGAACCCAGACGGCAGACTTCCAGCTGCTCTGTGACATCATGGCTGAGACCTTCAAGAAACTCAACGCCTTGGAGAGGCAGCTACAGGTGAGATGAACCTTCTTAAGACACTAAAGATCTTACAGAGGCAGCTGCAGGTGAGATGAACCTTCTTAAGACACTACAGATCTTATAGATGCAGCTACATGTGAGATAAAGCTTCTTAAGAAACTCAACGCCTTGGAGAGGCAGCTGCAGGTGAGATGAACCTTCTTAAGACACTACAGATCTTATAGATGCAGCTACATGTGAGATAAAGCTTCTTAAGAAACTCAACGCCTTGGAGAGGCAGCTGCAGGTGAGATGAACCTTCTTAAGACACTACAGATCTTATAGATGCAGCTACATGTGAGATAAAGCTTCTTAAGAAACTCAACGCCTTGGAGAGGCAGCTGCAGGTGAGATGAACCTTCTTAAGACACTAAAGATCTTACAGAGGCAGCTGCAGGTGAGATGAACCTTCTTAAGACACTACAGATCTTATAGATGCAGCTACATGTGAGATAAAGCTTCTTAAGAAACTCAACGCCTTGGAGAGGCAGCTACAGGTGAGATGAAGCTTCTCAAGACACTAAAGACCTTATAGAGGCAGCTACAGGTGAGATAAACCTTCTTAAGAAACTAGCTACAGAAACTAAATATTTTATAGAAGCAGCTACAGGTGAGTGAAACCTTCTCAAGACACTAAAGATAGAGGCAGCTACAGGTGAGATAAACAGTCTATTGTTTTCTCATGTGTTTTCTTAAAGATTATATTACAACGACTTAGAGATCTGTTCTGGATTATTGGTAGTCTGCGGTTTAACCTTGGATTGCCATGTTTGCCCTTGACCCCAGGCGCTGGCTGAGATGGAGCAGAAGTGGCAGAACGATGTGGAGGACGCAGGTCAAGGTCAACTGCAGGACAACACGCCCTTCTTCATGAACTTCCACCTGCAGGAGGTAGGGGCGCTTCCCTGGCATCTGCTATATGTGCTCTTTCTGATGAAATGTTTACTGTTCTTACTCTTGGCACCAAACAGTTGTTCAGACTTCAGAGAAATAACCAAAAATTGATTTTTCATTGCCTTTTTTTCCATTTCTTTCAAGCCGGCAGAAAAGTGAGCTCATTTGAACATTATCATGTAATAAAAATCTAAACTTGCAATATTAAATGTAGCATTTAGTTTCCTGTGGTCTGTGTGACTTATAGGAGTTCTGTGTTGACCTTTCACCTTCCTCTTCAGACCACGCGGAAGGACCTTGCCCTGCTGTGTTACTTAAAGGAGGTGGAGCTGAACCTGGTTGACCTTGAGGGAACCATTAAGACGCTGAAGGAGCTGTTTGACAAGGACGTCTCCACGGCGACCAAAAAGGACGGGCAGGAGAAGCCGTTCCTCCTTAAGACAAAGCTGCTCCTTGAGAAGCTGCTGGCCAGGGCGGAGCTGCTCCTCCACGTTACCATAGAAACGGAGGAGAGTGGGCCGGGATTGGCCAGAAGCATGTCCCAGCATCCCAGCGGTGAGTACTGATTGGTTGTTACCATAGAAACGGAGGAGAGTGGGCCGGGATTGGCCAGGAGCATGTCCCAGCATCCCAGCGGTGAGTACTGATTGGTTGTTACCATAGAAACGGAGGAGAGTGGGCCGGGATTGGCCAGGAGCATGTCCCAGCATCCCAGCGGTGAGGACTGACTAGTTGCTGTTGTTCACTTGTAGTGCCTAGTGGCACAAAGGTCTCCAAGATTCCTTGTTGTTTATACATAATATTATAGATGTAATTGGAAGGTTCTAGTGTCAATTATGTCACAATATTTACAAGTCCAGGCTGTAGAGGCTTATCCCCTGATGCAAAAATGATTTTTTTCTTTCTTCGAGTCCTGCAGTTTGGCACTGTTTTGTGTAGCTCAGGACCATGGAGTGGAGCGGGTGTTTGTTGTTCTGCAAATCATGTTCATTGAGTTGCCGTTCCTACCCCCCCTCCCCAGGCATGCCCCCCGGTGCAGACACCCCCCTAAAGGTTGTTGTTCATGTCTTCTACCCCCCCAGGCATGCCCCCCAGCACAGACACCCCCCTGGTGTCCCCGCACCTGGCCAGGAGCATCTCAGCCCCCTCCACCTTCGACGCTGAGTCTGGGGGGATCTCCCAGGGCAGAGACCTGAACAGCGCGGGCAGGTAGGATTAAGATTTTTATTATTTTGATTTTGTTGTAGGCAATGATCATTAATTTTATCTAATGCAAGTTAGTTAGGTCCCAGTTGTTGTGAGTGATGTTTGTTTGTTTGTTTGTTTGTTGTCAGGTGGAAGCACCAGCGAGGCCAGGCTGTGTTCCTACAGGAGCTGGTCGAGGACCGGGGCAGACCGGACAAACCGGCGCTGATGTTTGTTTGTTTGTTTGTTTGTTGTTAGATGGAAGCGCCAGCGAGGCCAGGCTGTGTTCCTACAGGAGCTGGTTGAGGACCGGGGAAAGCCGGACAAACCGGCGCACGCCGTCCTGCTGGACCAGCTCTTCAGCTTCATCGGCAGCAACCTGGAGGAACATGTAACCATGGCAACTCACTTCTGTTACCATAGCAACTAGCTTCTGTAACCATGGCAACTACCTTCTGTAGCTATGGAACCTAACAATAATAGGCATGACAGCTCACTTCTTTTGCCATGGCAACTAGGTTTTGTTACCACGGCAACTGACTTCTGTAACCATGGCAACTGACTTCTGTAACCATGGCAACTCACTTCTGTACCCATGGCAACTCACTTCTATGAGTCACTATTCAAACTGACTTCTGTAACCATGGCAACTGATTTTGTAATGTCAGTTGTAACCAATGGCAACTGACTTCTATAGTGCATGTATAAGAGGCTGAATGATTATAGGGAGGGAGGGGGGAATGTGGAGTGACCAGTGTACAACAGAAACTCTGTCCCTCAGGTGTTGTGTTTTTGGGAGGTGAGGGGAATGTTGAGTGACAGGAACTCTGTCCCGCAGGTGTCGTGTTTTTGGGAGGGAATGTTGAGTGACAGAAAGCTCTGTATGTCCCGCAGGTGTCGTGTTCCAGTTTCCTGTCGGCCGCGTCCGTCCGCTGGCAGCGTGGGAACTCTCGTAAACAGGCGCTCGTGCACATGGTGGAGCTGCTGACGGCCGCGGCCAGGGTCGGCGGGGCAACGCACCTGGTCTCCGCGGTGACGTCGGTGCTGCAGCATGGACCAAAGTAAGGACCAAAGTTCATACCTGACTCAATCATGCACTTTCGCCCTTATCTGTTTGAGCTAATGTTTTAAAGTCATCCTGCATTTTCTGTGCTAAGATGAGTGAGTGAGTGTGTGAAAGAGTGAGAGTGAGTGAATGAATGAGAATTAAAGTAATTATCTGTGCCCCCTGCAGAGTTGAGGAGCTGACGTGTGGAGGCATGGTGAACTATGAGTGAGTGAGTGAGTGAGTGAGTGAGTGAGTGAGTGAATGAGTGTACTAGTAATTCCCTATTTCCTGCCAAGTTGAGGAGCTGACTTGTGTAGGCATGGTAGGGAGGCCCACACTACTTTCGGTAACAGATGTGGCATGTTTAGAAACAAATATCTCTTTATTGGCGCCCTGTACGGCAATTTTGATAGCATTTTCTAAATCAGCGTAAAAAGTTTACCTAGCATAGTTATTTTCACATTTCTCCGGCAACGCAAACTAACGTTATCGCAGTTTAAAAATCGATGAAAAGTGTCCGCGCGCCCATGGTTTACGCGCTGCCCGCCCGTGACCCAGTTTTCCGCGCTGCGTCCTGCACTTCCGGGTTCAACCCGCGCGCCAGGCTAAAATGTAACTATTTCTTTGATTCGTCGGCGCCTCGCGGTAAATTCAAATAGAGCCAATCAAAGGTTTCCTTATAAAGCCAACAGTTCTGGCTACGTCATATCCCGCCCACTCTGAACAGCTGCGGAAGTCTCTTTTCAAAAGCGAAGTTGACGAGAATACATCGACGTATTTTCGCTGTATTTTTGACATCTCTTAATTTTCGGAAAAGCGGGTTTTACAGTCGATAGATAACATATGAAGGGACATACTGACGGAGTTTTATGAATTTCCGTGCAAAAATGTTTGCGTGCCGCCGTCCGAAAGACCGCGGAAAACTCTACGGTGACCCAATTCACAGCTCCCGGCCGACCCTCCCCCTCACGGACGGTGATTCAACGCGGACATTTTCGGTAATAATCGTTTTTTTAACGTAGTCTTGGTAGCAAAATATGAATTCTAGGAAGGATGTGGGTTTCAGAATTATCTTAGATGATATTTGATATCGATATATTTGAATTTTTCACGCAATATATATGCCTATAAAGTTGACAAGCATACTGTAGCAGAAGAGGGAGGGGGGCTTCATTCGTAGTATGGTGTATGTGATTCAACGTATGGGGTTAAGACTCTAATAACGTTTTTGCGAAGCAAGATGCGGCGGGTTCCATTACCTATCAAAATAGAATTTGAAAAAATTTTGACTTAAATTAATGCTTTCAATGTATTTTGATAATTCTAATTTTAGTACTTTTAGTCATGCTGGAATAAGATATGTTTGGAAGGTAAAGATTTTGTTTTAATGTTACACTTACAGGTATATATTGCTGGAATCTACCCAAAGGACTACAGCTAAGCTGACCTTTTAGAGCTGCAATATTCCAGTGTCAAGTTCCAAGATAAAGGAGAAGTCATTCATGCAAGAAACATTGAATCGTGACTCAAACAAAACAACTTCATGACAGACACAGCATCTTGCTCTGTTGGCTACATGAGTTTGGAGGATTGGACACAATTTGCTGCACTGCAAAAGTTTTGGTTCAAAATGCAAATTGGTGGTCGCACTGAGTACTGTACAGCAAATTAGTGAAGAACTACAATACACGACGAAACAGCATGGTAAGGTGAAAGCATGATAATCCAGCCACCTGGCTGGTACGACAAGAGAAATTTGTCAAAGTTTGTGCTATGTATACTGCCAGGAAAGGACAGAGGAATAAAACACTGTGGAGAACCTTTGAAAGAAGGACAACTAAGAGAAATCTACAAAGAAGAGGAATCATGAAAGAAAGAAGAAAAGACAAGCATGTGATTGTGACGAAAGAAGGACAAGAAAAGACAGCTTGTTTAGACATTATAAAAAAGCGAACTCGTCACAAACCATCGCAAAGTACCAGACATGACAGGCCTGGAACTGGAATTTCAGCTTTGGGCTGAACTACCCCGATTGGGGATGAACATCATTGACTCTGGCAGAATTTATTGTCTCAGCAAACAAAATGTAGAAAACAAAAAAACATGATGATGTTGAGGACTACTTACCTCTTGCTTCTGTAGCATATAATGAAGAGGACATTTTTCTCACGGCCCTTAGGAGAAACGATGCTGACGCTGACATTCCACTGTCAGCTTTTCATTTTATTTATTGCATATAGGGTTATAAAATGCATAGTTGATTATGCTGTACTTGATGGATATGGAGTTTTGTACTGTTTCTCTAGCCACCCTTCAAACTGTGAGACAGTGTAATTTATATAAGGGCTGAGATGTTGTTTTCCTTTGTCAAGGGGGAGGGGGGCACCATGTACAATATGCAATTATGTAATGACTTATTAAGGTAATGAAACGCATAGTTAATTATGCTGTACTTGTTCAACTTGTGACTTTGTACTGATCTCCACCATTCTGATTCCAGCCACCCTTCAAACTGTGAGTGTAATTTATATAAGGGCTGAGATGTTGTTTTCCTTTGTCAAGGGGGAGGGGGGCACCATGTGCAATATGCATATGTAATGATTTATGAAGGTCATGAAATGCATACAGTTGAAGATAGGAATAAATAGAGTTGACAGCTTATACAACTTGTTCTTTTTTGTTATGGTATGAAGTTTCGTCTTTGTAGTATGTTGACAACTGAAAATATTCCCATATCTTAAGTGATCTGTGTTAAGCATGCAGGGGGGAGGGGGGCGCCATCATACAAATAAGCATTTTTAACTGCACATACTGCGCTTTAGGGATTTCACAGAAGATTCATAATGTATAAGATTATTGTATGTGGTGGGTACATAGGATTGATAATTGATCAAGAGCGCTGGAAGCCTTAATTACTTTAATAATATGACGTAGATATGCTATATCATTAACTATACTGGGAACCTAATTTGCATAAAATTTGCATAAATCAGCCTAAATTTCATATTTTTCTTATTGATTATGGTGTTTGGTCCAAAGCCTTATCAAATGGTGCAAATCGCAGCTTTCTACGACTTAAAATAAAAAATCACATTTTTTTAGGTTATTGACACTGTCAATTCAATGCTTAACTATGGGGCAAAAATGCTCTCGGAAGCAAGTTCGATGACCAAGTTTTTGACCTTCCCGATATCGTAGAAGGTTGAAATTTTCAGGACATACTAAACTTACTTAGTACTACCAGGAAATCCACACAAAATGACAAATAGATGTCAAAAATAGAAATTCCAGCCTTTCAAAAATGGTAATTGTGATAAAATTTGGGTGTGGGCCTCCCTAGGCATGGTGAACCATGAGTGAGTGAGTGAGTGAGTGAGTGAGTGAGTGAGTGAGTGAGTGAGTGAGTGAGTGGATGAGAGAGTGAGTGAGTGAGCAATGTTCTGTGTTACCTGCAGGGTTGAGGAGCTCACCTGTGGAGGCATGGTGAACCAGGTGCGTGAGGCGTTTGCTGAGACGATGACCTCCGTGGTGCAGCTGGCCTCCACCTACCCCATCGCATGTTCCAACAGCATCGGCCTGCTCTGTGTCATCCCTTACACAAGGTACGGAGGTCAAGGTTCACTATAGGTCAAAGTTTACCATTGGTTATGGTTCACAATAGGTCAAAGTTTACTCTTACCCAAACCCATGATATGTTGCAAGCATCCATCTGCTCTGTGCCATTTCATACACCAGGTCCATAGGCTGAGTTGTTTTTTAGGTCAAGGTTCACCAATTTTTCAGATAGGTCAGAATCCAATCTAACCCAAACCCATTTCCTTTTCCAACAGCATCAGCCAGATCTGTGATATTCAATACACCAAGCAAGTACACACGTCAGGCAAAGGTTCACATACTATAGGTCAGGGTTCACAAGGTGTGCAGCCTGAGCAGCTACCGCGACCAGAGCAACACTTAAACCTCACACCTGTTCTGTACTGTTCTGTACTGTTCTGTTGTGTTCTGTTGTGTTCTGTAGAGCTGAGGAGTGTTGCCTGGTGAGGAGCGGCCTGGTGCAGCTGTTAGATAAGCTGTGCAGCCTGAGCAGCTACTGGGACCACAGCAACACTTAAACCTCACACCTGTTCTGTACTGTTCTGTACTGTTCTGTTGTGTTCTGTACTGTTCTGTAGAGCGGAGGAGCGTTGCCTGGTGAGGAGCGGCCTGGTGCAGCTGTTGGATAAACTGTGCAGCCTGAGCAGCTACAGGGACCAGAGCAACACGGAGACCCAGACCATGAAGCAGCGAGTGTCGGCCATGGCGTGGGCGGGGTTCCAGGTGCTGTCCAACCGCTGCGTCATGTGGGAGGACGAGGAAGGTCAGTAGCCAACGTTGGTGTGATACCCCAGTAACTAACATTGGTGTGATATCCAGTAACTAACATTGGTGTGATACACCAGTTACTAACATTGGTGTGATACCAAAGTTACTAACATTGGTGTGATACCCCTGTTACTAACGTTGGTGTGATACCTTACTAGCAAATGACACCTTAGTAACAAACGCCAGGGTGATACCCAAGTAGCAAACGTCGATGTGATACCCAGTAACAAACATTGGTGTGATACAACAGTAACAAATATTCCTGACAAATGTATGAGACCATTATAACAAACATTGGTACCTAGAAATAAACATGAGTGTGACACCCCTTTAACAAACGTTGGTGTGACACCTCTGTAACAAACGTTGGTGTGACACCCCTGTATCAAACATTGGTGTGACGCCCGTAAAAATGTCAGTGTGACGCCCCTATAACAAACATTGGTGTGACACCCCTATAACAAACGTTGGTGTGACACCCCTGTATCAAACATTGGTGTGACACCCCTATAACAAACGTTGGTGTGACACCAGGTGCGGCCAGTGCGGTGGAACACAGCGGCTTGGCGCGGCAGGTCTCGGCCCTCCTGACCAATCACCTGGCCCGAGCCACCGAGTGCAGCGGAGACGAGGCTGCTGGGACAGAGGCTCTCCAGGAGGTTCTCAGTCTACTCAATAACCTGTCCAGGTAGGAAGGCTCTCTGAGAGGTTTCCAGTCTCTGGAATTATAGTTTTTCATTGTGTAAAGCCATTGAGACACATTTCCATTTTTTAAGTAGAGTAGAGGCGAGTTGTTTCAGCAGTAGGAGTGTTGACTCCAGTTTGGGCTGCTCTTCAATTCAGGATATCAACAATGTTGGTTTTAGTGAAAGATCTAGTGCCCTGACCTAGTAGACAACTGGATTTAATCTCTGTTGAGATTTCTTACAAAAGACTTGACCTTACCTGCCCAGGAGTAAGCTGGGGAAGGCGATCCTCAGCCAGCCGGCGTGCGTCTCCAAACTGCTGTCACTTTTACTGGACCAGCGCCCCTCCCCCAAGCTGGTGCTGATAGTACTGCAGCTGTGCCGAGTGGCACTACCGCTCATCAGGTATGTACTGTACATTACTGCCCCCTAGCTGGTGCTGACAGCTGTGCAGGGTGGCTCTACCACTTTTAAGGTGGGTCAGGAATTCAATAAAAATTCAGTGTGGAGGCTGTTGAGTAGTTCAGTAAGAGCCCTTTGTCCCCCACAGTACGGAGGACTGTGAGTAGTATACTAAGAGCCTTTTGTCCCCCCACAGTGCGGAGGACTGTGAGTAGTATACTAAGAGCATTTTGTCCCCCCACAGTGTGGAGGACTGTGAGTAGTATACTAAGAGCCTTTTGTCCCCCCACAGTGCGGAGGACTGTGAGAATATCCAGCTGCCCTGCTGGGGGCAGGACATGCACGTGTTCGAGGGCGGGATCCAGGACCCGGCCGCCCGCATCGCCAGTCTGCTGCTCGCCAAGCTCGGAGACTACGTCGTTCCTGGTACGCTACTCTTCTTCATACGAGCTTAGATGGGTCAAAAATTATTTAGTAATTAAGCTAGTTTATCTAAGTTAGTAACTGTTGTGAACAGCCACTCTTGCTGGCTCTTCTTACATCTGTGCCCATCAGATGCTCAGCTGCACCTGTCCATCATGCTTGTTTGTTTGTTCAAGCACTAAGCCCTGTATCATGTTTTTTTGTTTTTCTTGTTTGTTTGTTTAGGTGCCCAGACGGCCCTGTATCATGTTTGTTTATTTGTTTGTTTGTTTGTTTAGGTGCCCAGACGGCCCTGTCCCTTGCATCCCCCGACCACAGCCAGCCATCGGCGCCAGCCTCGGCAGCAGTGCATGGTGGGACGGGCGATCGGGAACGGCTGGAGGAGACCGAGGCCCAGGACGGGCGCATCGCGGTGTACGTGCACAAACGGGAGGACCAGTCGTCGCACGAGGTCATACAGCCGCTGCTCAGGTAAGGAGGGTTTCTCTACACTCCTTCGCATGGCTTAGGGTATAAAACCTGCTCTGCAACAAGCTCAGTGTCACTGACGAAAACAGTGGATGCTACCTGGATTGTCTGAATGTTTCCAAAATCATATCCAGTTGCTTGAGTAACTGCTTTTAGCGTAGTCTTATTACCTGGATTTCTTACCCTGATTGTCATCATGATAAGGAGGGTTGTCATAGATGCCAGATTGGGGAAATTTTCAATGCAAATCTAGAGTGCCTGGTTTTGATGCCTGTCGTCAGTGCCCGACCTTTGACCTGAACTGTTTTCCAGTTGCGACGGGCGCCCGTTCCGACTGGGCAGCGGAGCCAACATGGAGAAGGTGGTCAGGATGGACAGAGACCTCACCAGGGTGAGTAAAATACACACATTGCCATTTTGCTCCATGCAGCGCCCCCTGCTGGATGGCATTGGTGCTGCACATGTATCCTTCCTCTGACTGGCTCCCATCCAAAACAGTGCCGGAGACTTGGAAATGATTGTTAGATTTTAAAGGAAAATAAAATGCATCTTTTTACAATTCTCTCTGCATGTATTATTGACAGAGTGGCCGTGCAGAGGTTATCACAGAAGACACCTATCCACCGTCTAACTGGCTCCTGTCAGAAACAGTGCCTAGTAAATGGATGTAAGATTTTTAAGAGAATGTTTTCATAATTCTGCATGTATTTCCTGACAGAGTGGCCGTGCGGAGGTTATCACGGAAGATGCGGTGACGGCGATCCGGCGCGCGGCGAAGTGGGCGCAGGCGGGGCTGGTGGTCAGCACGGGACCGCCTGTGGACGGGACCGGTCAGGAGGGCGGCAGCACCGACCGCAAGAGGATGGCGTCATCCGCCGTGTGTCGGGAGAAAAACGCAGAGTTGGCGAGGTTAGGAAGAATATGGGACCATATTGTATAAATTGTATAGACTTTATCAGAAATTCTTAATTTGAATGTGTAAACTTGTGTGATTTCAAAAAGTGTCAAAGCTCTCACAGTTTCAAATGATATATATGTGAAGCTTGTGGTCCTTTTTCTGCTACTTACAAACTATCTTCTGTCACCATTTTATCCTCACCATTTTCTGAGCATGCGTGGCCAGCTTTTTTCAAAAGCTCTTGTTTAACCACGACGTTCTTTCTCTCAGAGCTGACCCCGTACGACCCTTCATCAGTGGGCAGGTGGCCAACAGCATGGCAGGAGAAGTGATTGGGCTTCTGCACGGGCTCCTCACGGCACCGGAGTCCAGCACGGCACAGATCTGGGCTTCTGCTGTGGAGAGGGTGAGTTAGACACTAGTTAAACATTAGTTAGTAACTAGTTAACTAACTGCGCCTGCTGACCGCACCAGAGTCCAGCACGGCACAGATCTGGGCTTCTGCTGTGGAGAGGGTGAGTTAGACGCTAGTTAATCATTAGTTAGTAACTAGTTAACTAATCACGGGCTCCTCACCGCGCCGGAGTCCAGCACGGCACAGATCTGGGCTTCTGCTGTGGAGAGGGTGAGTTAGACACTAGTTAAACATTAGTTAGTAACTAGTTAACTAATCACGGGCTCCTCACCGTGCCGGAGTCCAGCACTGCACAGATCTGGGCTTCTGCTGTGGAGAGGGTGAGTTAGACACTAGTTAATCATTAGTTAGTAACTAGTTAACTAACCCTGGGCTGCTCACCGTGCCAGAGTCCAGCACGGCGCAGATCTGGGCTTCTGCTGTGGAGAGGGTGAGTTAGACACTAGTTAATCATTAGTTAGTAACTAGTTAACTAACCATGGGCTGCTCATCGCGCCGGAGTCCAGCACGGCGCAGATCTGGGCTTCTGCTGTGGAGAGGGTGAGTTAGACACTAGTTAAACATTAGTTAGTAACTAGTTAACTAACTGCGGCGGAGTCCAGCATGGCGCAGATCTGGGCTTCTGCTGTGGAGAGGGTGAGTTAACCTCCAGTTAACCAGCTGTCAGTCAATTGTTAATCATTCTTTACTAGCTAGTTAATCAACCATAGGTTGCTCACTGCGCATAGTTAACCCTTGACCAATGAATAATTTAGTTAATCAATCAAAGCATCAATCTGTTTAGCAATGCAAGAATTATATCCATGATATTTGACCATTTAACCTCTATTGCAGACCCATTCTGTGACCTGTGACTGGTTGACCCTGGTGCTGACCCATGTCCTGACCTTTGACCCTTATGACCCTTAATGCTGACCCATGCCCTAACCTCTGACCTTTATGCCCCAGGTGCTGACCCATGCCCTGCTGTGCCTGCCCACGCTGCTGAGCCAGTCGGATGTGGTGTTGTCACCGTCCTCCAGCACGCCAGCCATCACAGACTTCCTGACCACCGCGCGCCAGGTCGTGGCCGCGCTCTGCGCTCTGGGAGGGTTCCGGGAGTGCGTCAAGCCGGGCACCATGGTCCAGGTACGGGGGTGTCGTAGGGCCAAGGGTGACTGAAGTCATGGTCATGTCAATGTTAAGCCGGGCACCATGGTGCAGGTATGGTTGTGACATGGTGCCAGGGGTCACTGGAGCTTTGGTGAATGATGTAGTTGATCACAATGACAGTTACTGTAAATTGATAATGGCAGCTGTGTGCTAGGGGGTTAGGTTCTAAAAGTGTGTCATGTCAGCTACCATATGCATGGTGTAGGTACAGTAACCAGAAGTCAGGTACAATCATTATCATAATGGTGGCTTCTAGTATTGGTCAGTTCAACCACAATGTTTATAGTTAAACTTTTATTGATAATGGCAGCTGTGTGTGTGTGTGTATGCTAGGAGTTTTCCAAGTCAGCAACCATTCTGCAAGTAGAGCTAATTTTCCTTAAGGTACATGATACAGTGGCCAGCATGTGGGTTTATTTCTACAGAGATATGTGATGTGATGCAGGTAGTTTCAGCACAGGTTAATAAACCAATCCTATTATTGAGTGTAGTAGGTAACCTGTGTCGCCCCCCGTCTCTGTCCCACAGATAGCAGGGGAGGGGATGCAGGCGGTTTCAGCACTGGTTGATAACCTGTTAGTGAGTGTAGTGAGGTAACCTGTGTCGCCCCCCGTCTGTCACACAGATAGCAGGAGAGGGGATGCAGGCGGTTTCAGCACTGGTTGATAACCTGTTAGTGAGTGTAGTGAGGTAACCTGTGTCGCCCCCCGTCTCTCCCACAGATAGCAGGAGAGGGGATGCAGGCGGTTTCAGCACAGGTTGATAACCTGTTAGTGAGTGTAGCGAGGTAACCTGTGTCGCCCCCCGTCTGTCACACAGATAGCAGGAGAGGGGATGCAGGCGGTTTCAGCACTGGTTGATAACCTGTTAGTGAGTGTAGTGAGGTAACCTGTGTCGCCCCCCGTCTCTCCCACAGATAGCAGGAGAGGGGATGCAGGCGGTTTCAGCACAGGTTGATAACCTGTTAGTGAGTGTAGCGAGGTAACCTGTGTCGCCCCCCGTCTCTGTCCCAGAGATAGGAGGGGATGCAGGCAGTTTCAGCACAGGTTGATAACCTGTTAGTGAGTGTAGTGAGGTAACCTGTGTCGCCCCCCCGTCTCTCCCACAGATAGCAGGAGAGGGGATGCAGGCGGTTTCAGCACAGGTTGATAACCTGTTAGTGAGTGTAGCGAGGTAACCTGTGTCGCCCCCCGTCTCTGTCCCAGAGATAGGAGGGGATGCAGGCAGTTTCAGCGCAGGTTGATAACCTGTTAGTGAGTGTAGTAGGTAACCTGTGTCGCCCCCCGTCTGTCCCACAGATAGCAGGGGAGGGGATGCAGGCGGTTTCAGCGCTGGTTGATAACCTGTTAGTGAGTGTAGTAGGTAACCTGTGTCGCCCCCCGTCTCTGACCCACAGATAGCAGGAGAGGGGATGCAGGCGGTTTCAGCGCAGGTGGTCTCCATCTCCGAGCAGCAGGGCGTGGCCACCGTCCGGTTTGAGAACGCCGACAAGATGACGATCTCCTCGGAAACGCTGCAGGTTCCCCTCAGTAGGATACAGCCGCCAAAAGCCGAGGTAACTGAGGCACCGTCTATCTAATCTATTATCATATGCTTACAGATTTAGAGCTAAAACTGTGTAAGACTATACCAATTTGTTTTATCTCTGATCTGATGATTGATGATAATTATGGCAACTTTTTTCAGGTGAGGATCACTCAAGTTTGGTAGTGTTGAAACAACTCAGGCCACACCAAATTGAGTTTTTAATTTTAATTTGGGTTTTTACCTTTTCCAAACTGAAGTAATGTTTTAGCATCAAATGTGTATTTATTACCGGATAAGGTGGCAGGGAGAAGCCAGGAGGCCAAAAGCTACACTGCTGAATTGGAAGAAGAACAATTTTCTGCATACACTTTTCACAGTTTCAGGCTTTATAGGCTGAAATGTAAGAAACAACAAAACAGAGTCTGAGGGGGTGTCTTCAGTTTCAGGGAGTAGATGTTGGTAGTCTGAGTCTGGCTGTTTTGATGTTAGCTTGCCTAATTTGATGGTGCTCATCAAGGCCCAGAAGTCAGACTGGACTTGGTACGTCGACCCAGTTGTGTAGTAGTTGCATTTCAGTCCTTGACCAACAAATGAGTAGCTTGTCAGCTGAAACTAAACAGTTACTGAATTATGATACATGTTCTCGGGCTATAATGTACACAGTCTTAATAACCAAACTAAACTGTTTGTGATCCCTCCCCCAGCCGCTGCCCCTGGACCAGCTGTCCATGACAGAGAAGGTGATCGAGGCTCAGAAGGCGTTGCTGGCGCCCCAGGATGGACAGTGCATGCCGGCCGTACAGGCACCGCTTCCCACGGGCACGGACGGGAGCTCCGCACTCATGGCAGCCGTCAGGGTCATGGCCGAGATCAGGACCAGGTGGGTACAGCATTCAGGGGTTCTAGTCCCAGGAATCCATGTAGTGCCCCCTGCTGGATACCATTGGTGCTGCAATATTAACCCTTCCCTGTGTCCTGCTGGTCCTGTATGGTGCATCTCCATGTAGCTCCCCCTGCTGGATACCATTGGTGCTGCAATGTTAAATAAGCTTCCCTGTTTCCTGCAGGTCCTTTATTGTGCAGCTCCATACAGCGCCCCCTGCTGGATACCATTGGTGCTGCAATGTTAACCCTTCCCTGTGTCCTGTAGGTCCTGTATGGTGTAGCTCCCCCTGCTGGATACCATTGGTGCTGCAATGTTAACCCTTCCTGTGTCCTGTAGTCCTGTATGGTGCAGCACCATGCAGCTCCCCCTGCTGGATACCATTGGTGCTGCAATGTTAACCCTTCCCTGTGTCCTGTAGGTCCTGTATGGTGCAGCTCCCCCTGCTGGATACCATTGGTGCTGCAATGTTAACCCTTCCTGTGTCCTGTAGGTCCTGTATGGTGCTGGCCACACACATGGGGGACCGGAGCTTTGCTGCCAGGTTCGTGGAAAACTCCTCATCAGTCCTCAACATCCTCCGCATCATGGCCGACGAGTTCACCGCAGGTCAGTTGTAGTGTTGTCAGTCTTTTTATTGCATTGTATTCTGTAAATATGACATATGTTTGATATCTCATTGTGTGTTCACACTGTGATAGAAATGATTTAAGCAGAAGTTGCAGCATCAATCCAACTTAAAGGTGACCGCTGGCGGATTATATGTCTTTTACTACTGTCATTGTAACTTAAAGTTTCCCCTCGTGTCATGTGACGCCTGACGGGTGTGATTTTTGTGATGACCCTATTCTGAACTGATGAAAACTGAGCAATGCCTTCCAAAATCTTCTCACCAGGAAACTTTTAAAATCGTGTATAGCAGTCTTAATTCCCTATGCTAAAATAAATTAAAGCTTTCTTACTATCTAAACATACATCGTACGTGTAGGAGAAAGACTGCCGGCAGTAGAAGCCGAGTGTGAGAGACTGCGCATGTTGCACATGGTTAAGGTTTGATGTTTTATACTGATTTTTATTGTTGTATACTGTAGGAGAGAGACTGCCGGCTGTGGAAGCTCAGTGTGAGAGACTGCGCATGCTGTACCGGGACTGTGCGCGCCCCCCTCCCCCACCCTCTGAGGGACCTGGCAGACAGGTAACATTTCTCACAACTGCTGAATTTTGTAGGTTTCCTAAATACTAAATGGATCACAAGCAACTGGGTAACTTCACTGAAGTATCAGACTTTTCATATAGCATCCACCATCTTTCATCACTACTGAAAATGAGCAAGGTCACTGAAGATAATGGATGCTGTCTGTCTTAAAATAATTTATCCAGTTGCTTGATTTATGTAAAATTTGTGTTGCGTAATGTTCTGCCTAAAAATGTTTAACCTTCGTTGATGTCTTGGAGAATTGGTTGTGAAACGTTGTTAGATTGAACTTTGACTTATTTTGAATACAATAAAACAAGTTTTAGTCAATGACGTTTATTGCTATGTAATACCTTTCTTTGCTCTTATTTCTGGGAAATATGGTGACATTGGATTGTCAGCTTTCCTCATGAGGAAATAGTCCTGCATACAGAGTCTTAAAGACAATGTTTCTTCCTTGTCCCCAGCCCAAGGAGATCACCTGGTGCACATCTCGAGTCTTCCCCCCGCCCCGATCATGCCTCTTCTCGCACGGGTTGTCGGGCGTCGCCTTCCTCGGCGACCCGAGTGCCGGGAGTGGGCTGCCCAGGGGAACGTTCCTGTACGCCTCAGCATCTGTTCCCTCACAGGTACTTAAGCCACATCAATTAGCCTTGTGTATACTTCAGTATCTGGGAAAATAAAGTCAACATGTACATGTATTGAATAACTTTTTAATTGTATATTTCTCTCTTATATTGTCACCTCTAGGCCTACTAGTACAAGCCTTATCTACATCTGCAGGTAACATTGTCTTTTTGTCATATCAACATCAATTATCTATTAATTCACTACTCGCTCCCCCCTCTGCAGGCCCCATCCTTCTACTGGGAGATCGAGGTCTGCTCCTTCGGTGAGACGGACGACGAGAGCGGACCAATCATCTCCTTCGGATTCGCTCCGACAGCGGAGAAACGTGACGGAGCCTGGACCAACCCGGTGGGAACAGTTCTCTTCCACAAGTAAGTCACGGCATTGGGATCGGACTTTTATTTTAAAATTTTCCAAAGCTCAGTCTAGCAGTCAAAACTCTGGAAACACTGGAAAAATACACCCAGCAGAAGAGGAGATATTCCCGGTGTGTATCTTTCCTTTTTTACAAAGGGTTTCTAATGTTTGCTTTGGAGGATATATATCTGAAAGGTTTCCTTATTGCGAATTAGAGACTGTCATTCCAATGTGTTTCTTATGAGTTTCAAGGTGATGAATCACTCCCAGGAGAAGACAGCAGGCTGGCAGGTCCTTGTGCTCCTGTGGGTGGAGCAATTGGTCATGGATATTAGCTATGTTTTCTATTGGATATCACATTGTGTATCTTTCAGTCATGCATTGAAATCACAATAGAAAAGTGTCCCAGTATGTGTCTACTGTATGACTGAGCTTTGTGAGGACTTTTTTTTCCAGTAACAGTGGAGGTTTGCATTGCTTCTGTTTGTCTCTATATTTGACTGTTATTATAACATTCACAAGGCAGCATTGCCATAACATACCTTTGCTGCAGGTTTAACTGGTGTTCTTTTTTTCCAGTAACGGCCGAGCCGTGCACTATAACGGCTCCAGTCTGCTGCAGTCGAAGTTTACCTGATACTTGACTTGACTACATGTACTTCAGGTGTAAATGATAATGTTATATTTTCCCCAGTAACGGCCGAGCTGTGCACTATAACGGCTCCAGCCTACTGCAGTGGAAGAGCGCCCGTCTGGACGTCACGTTGTCGGCGGGCGATGTCGCGGGAATCGGCTGGGAGCGCATCGGAGAGGCGCCCTCCGTTCAGGGCGAGCAGGTCAAGGGTCGCGTGTACTTCACGTACAACGGGCAGCGGCTGCCTGCAGTTCTGGACGACGTGTCAGGGGGCATGTGGCCCGTCATTCACATCCAGAAAAAGGTGGGTGTACATGCATGCGGCTCCCCCTGCTGGAGGGCATTGGTGCTGCAGGTGTGTGGGGTCTTGAGTAGGGCATGTTGCTGTCATTCACATCCAGAAAAAGGGGATGAACATGCATGCAGCTCCCCCTGCTTGTTGGAATTGGTGCTGCAAGTGTGTTATAAGTATCAGAGCTTGTGGCTTGTCACCCACATCGAGTAGAATTAGGTTGGTCAGACTGCACGCAGCACCCCCTGCTGGATGGAATTGGTGATGCAGGTCTAAAGTGTTGGAGCATGCAGTCTGTAAACCACATCCAGAAAGTGGAGTCAACATTCATTTAGCTCCCCCTGTTGGATGGCATTGGTGCTGCAGACCCAGGTCAGGACTTGTCAACTTTTCACCTTTTCTTGATAATAATGGTACCTTATCTCCCATTCCAGAACACCCGTATCCGAGCGAACTTTGGGTCGCGCCCGTTTGCGTTTGCGGAGGGCCAGCACCACCGTAACGCGGCGGACATGTCAGCTGACCAGACGGAGGAGATCAGCGCGACCTTTGGCCTCCTCCCGTTCCACCTGGGCGAGGACAGCGACAGCGAAACGGCCGCTGCTGGCGCCTCGGGCGAGGAGGAGAGCCCGCCCCAGGGACCCCCCGTCAGGATCGCCATGGCACCTGAGGCACAGCCACGTAAGGGTCACGGGTTTCCATAGCAACAGACTTGCCTCTATTGCAACAGACAG
>NC_049989.1:22460197-22464222 GCF_000003815.2 Branchiostoma floridae | reverse complement strand
CTATACATACCTGTAGTGTAGGTTTAACACGTTATGTTTGTCTACAGGAGTACAACAGCAGCACAGCAGTACATTGCAGAGTAGAGTTATGGTACAGTTACAGTAGATTATACTACACATACCTGTAGTGTAGGTTTAACACGTTATGTTTGTCCTACAGAGTACAAGAGCAGCACAGCAGTACAGTACAGAGTAGAGTAACTGTTATGGTACAGTTACAGTAGATTATACTATACATACCTGTAGTGTAGGTTTGACACGTTATGTTTGTCCCCCAGAGTACAACAGCAGCACTGCAGTACAGTACAGATTAGAGTTATGGTACTGTTACAGTTACTACTCATACCTGTAGTGTAGGTTTAACATACAACAGCAGCACAGTACAAAGTAGAGTTATAGTACAGTTAATATAGGTAATACTACACATATACTGTAGTGTAGGTTTGACACCTTATGTTTGTCCTACAGAGTACAACAGCAGCACAGCAGTACAGTACAGAGTAGAGTTATGGTACAGTTACAGTAGGTTACTATACACCGACCTGTTACTACACATACCTGTAGTGTAGGTTTAACACGTCATGTTTGTCTAACAGAGTACAACAGCAGCACGGCAGTACAGTACAGACTACAGCTGAGCTATGACAACTTCCTGACTTCAGGGCCCGACATGAGAGCGCCACTGCTTGTACAGGTGAGCCTCTTGGAGCTGGTCATACTGGTTTTCACCACCTACGAACACAAATGTATTTTCATCAGTTCAGTAATGTGAGATGAGAGAACCACTTCTCGTACAGGTGACGAGTACACAGCTGGTCAAGGGTTTTCACCATCCCTGCATGAATACATTTAGTTTCATCAGGTTGGTAATGCTAGATGAGAGGACCACTGTGTGCTGTTTGTTTGGCCAGCTTGGTGATGTTTACAGCAGGAAGATGAGAGTGATGATGATGATGGACCACTGCGTGTTGTTTTTGGTAACCATGGTGATGTTTACAGCAGGAGGATGAGAGTGATGTTGAGGATGGACCACTGCGTGTTGTTTTTTTGGTAACCATGGTGATGTTTACAGTAGGAAGATGAGAGTGATGATGATGATGGACCACTGCGTGTTGTTTTTTTGGTAACCATGGTGATGTTTACAGCAGGAGGATGAGAGTGATGTTGAGGATGGACCACTGCGTGTTGTTTTTTTGGTAACCATGGTGATGTTTACAGTAGGAAGATGAGAGTGATGATGATGATGGACCACTGTGTGCTGTTTGTTTGTTTGGTAACCATGGTGATGTTTACAGCACGAGGATGAGAGTGATGATGATGATGGACCACTGCGTGTTGTTTGTTTGGTAACCATGGTGATGTTTACAGCAGGAGGATGAGAGTGATGTTGAGGATGGACCACTGCGTGTTGTTTTTTTGGTAACCATGGTGATGTTTACAGTAGGAAGATGAGAGTGATGATGATGATGGACCACTGCGTGTTGTTTTTTTGGTAACTATGGTGATGTTTACAGCAGGAGGATGAGAGTGATGATGATGATGGTGTGTGCTGTTTGTTTGTTTGGTAACCATGGTGATGTTTACAGCAGGAGGATGAGAGTGATGATGATGATGGGGAGGAGGACCTACAGCAGGAGGACCACTACGCGCTCCTGGTGAAGGCGTGGGAACAGAAGGTCTTCCCCACGATTCGCCGCCGCTTCCGGAACGAAGCAGAACGCAAGTCTGGCCTGGAGCAGATCAAGGGAGCCCTGCAGCTGGGTACTTCTCTATTAATGTCTTATTGTTAATAGTGACTAGCAAATCTACTGGCCTATAATTACAGTATGTCCTGTGCAGGAAACTCCATGTTCTCTGCCTAAGATTATAACAAAGTTAACAGAGTTATACAAAGTTTAACTATTGAATTATTGAATGAAATCTGTTTTCTTAAAGTTTGCTTAACACCAGTAGGAGACAGAGTTTAATTCTGAGTGCTTTCTGTAACTACTGTGTGTGTATAGTATGTTGTAGGGATGGTGTACTTCTGAGTGCTTTCTGTAACTTCTGTGTGTTTGTTTTGTATGTTGTAGGAATGGTGTAATTCTGAGTATTTTCTGTAACTTCTGTGTGTGTGTATTGTATGTTGTAGGGATGGTGTACTTCTGAGTGCTTTCTGTAACTTCTGTGTGTTTCGTATGTTGTAGGAATGGTGGACATCGCCAGACAGACAGTGGAGTTTCTGTACGAGGAAAACGGAGGGATGCCTCGAGACCTGCATCTGCCGACTATAGAGGACATACGGGCAGAAGCAAGTAAGTCACTTGTTTCGATGCTTTTTTCCCTATTACATACTGGGTTTTAAGAGTCACTGACTGTTTTTATCAGTTATAACAGCATCACCATCAGTGTCAGTAGTGTGTTAGCTCAACCCAAAGGAGTGGAATGCTATTGGCTTGGTCTGTCTGTGTGACACATTTCTGCAATTACCAGTTTACATAATCCAGTGTTGCCATACATCTTCAGGGCTGCTACTTTGGTATGACTGAATTTCATGTAGGATGTATTTATTTATTGTCATGGGTTGCAAGTAAATGAGTGAGTGAGTGAGTGAGTGAGTGAGTGAGTGTATCTATCTATAGATATTTATTTTGGAAACCTTAGTATTGGTAGTCTCTTGAGCCAAATTGGGCTGATTTCCAGGTTAACCCATAACTGATAAACAGAAAACAAATTAGCAGGTCATAAAAGAAATGTGCAGGTAGAGGGTGTTAAACCAGTGTAAGTAAGGAGTCGAGTCTGCTTGCTTGTTTTTTTTTTTTTTTTTTCTATTTTGCTCTTTTGCTCTTGGACAGACGAGGACAATGTGACACTGCACTCAAGTTTTGTAACTTATATCAACAGTGCAACATACACGGCACAGACAGAAGGTAAACATAGTCTTTTACCTCCCGACCGAAGTCAGGTACCCATTTTTACACCTGGGTGAAGTGAGGAAGTTCGTGTAAAGTGCCTTTCCCAAGGGCACAACGTCGGGGGGCACGGCGGGGATCGAACTCAGAACCTCTAGTTACGCCACGCCCGACGCCGATGCTTGCTTGTTGCGGCATTGTTCTAAGATACCATATCATTGCTCACCTCCCCAGTGAAGTTCACCATCGAGCGTGTGCGGAAGGGCATGACGGTTGTAATACGACACCCCCAGACGGGGGGCGTGCTGACCACGGGCAGCACCGTGCTGCCCAAGTTCGCCGTGCGAGGAATGCTGAAGACTTTTGGATCCACGGGCGTCGTGCTCGATGTGGATTCGGTGAGTAAAGATCAAGATTTTTCCCCATTTTTTAACAGCCACTTTTCAGAGAATCATGCTGAACTTGAAAATCAACATGAATGCTGATTTTAAGACTGCAAATGTGAGAGGGATAGTCAGACGCTGTAACTTTGTACACATTTTCAAAGGTAGATTATAAACAAGTTGTTAACACAGTTTCAAGATTAGAATCATTGTACAATACAAGTACAGGTTCAGTACTCTATCCCAAGTATGCAAATTAGATATGCACAATTATGTAAATGACTGTATGATGTCTATTGAGCTTGACCAGATGGAGACATAACTGAAATATGTAAGTGAGAGGGTTCTGGTCAGACACTGATGCAAGTAGACATGCCTTCCTTCCTTCGGATTCCCTGTTGATTAATTAGACATGCATATTTATGTGAACGACTTTTTGGTGTCTTTTCTGCAGCACAACGAGCTAGTCCAGGTGGAGACTTACCTGAGGAGTGAGGGGGTCCTGGTCAGGTACTGGTACCCCATCGACATGCTGGAGAGGCCCCCGCAGGGCACCAGGAAGGCTTCCATCACAGGCGTCGCCAACATGGACACCTCCAACATACAGATCCACAGGTCAGGCACTAAACCTTACTAACATGGACACCTCCAACACTACAGATCCACAGGTCAGGCACTAAACCTTACTAACATGGACACCTCCAACATACAGATCCACAGGTCAGGCACTAAACCTTACTAACATGGACAC
>NC_049989.1:22459215-22459531 GCF_000003815.2 Branchiostoma floridae | reverse complement strand
AACATGGACACCTCCAACATACAGATTCACAGGTCAGGCACTCAGCCTTACTAACATGGACACCTCCAACATACAGATCCACAGCTTCTCTCTCTTATTTAGTTCCGTTATAAACAGTGATGTCCTTTGTCTGTTTCTTAACCCTCTTGAGGTTCCGGTTCGGAATTTCAAGTGTCCAGATTATCTAAATAGTCCCTAAGAATAAGACGCAAATCAGAGGTTGTCTCCATAGTTTTGGCTCTAGATTTTTCGGCTATCGCTTTAGAAGTGTATAATCTTTTATTACTTCTCCAAATGCTTGTTATTCGTAGCGTTT
>NC_049989.1:22458386-22459115 GCF_000003815.2 Branchiostoma floridae | reverse complement strand
GAGATTTGATCGTGCGGCGAACACTTCCGGGTATTAGTGCGCGCGATAGCGGTAAAGCGTTTCGTCGCCTGATTACCCAGATCATGCGTTCTATGTGCGTTTTGGGTGTTTTAGCACCATCGGAGCTCGCGGAAAACGTATCGGATAACTTTTTTTCCTTTTTACTCAGTATACAGAAGAAGTCTTGACCTTCATTGCCATATCAGTCATTATCCCAGGAAAATTCATTTTTTTCCGTGTAGCGGCCTGTAAAAAATGGCCCCAAATTAGCAATTTTTGGATGAAAAGCATATATTTTTGATGGTTTTTACCAAAAACAACATTTCTACAGAAAATGTCAAATGAGTCTGTCGGTCAGCGACAACACACCCTTTTCCATCGGAAACATTGAATTATCCGAAAAACAATGTTTTGAGTAGCGCTAGTGCTTTTCTCAGAGACAGTCAAATCGGCCGCAAATCCTAAAAAAAACTCCGAACCGGAACCTTAATAGGGCGCCGCTTGTACCTTATATGACGTCATAGATGACGTAATTTCGACGCATTGTAATGTTGTCATCAGATGTCGTGATATTATGTAAAAAAAACCACCGTTTTGCATTTTTGTAGTTAAAAAGTCAGCATATTCATGTACAGGCTATTGGCGCCCCCCTCCCCCTTTTCACCCCCCCCCCCTTCGAACTACTATTACGGGCAACTTTAAACGTTTCTGGCGGGCAGAATTTTCCAA
>NC_049989.1:22446249-22449524 GCF_000003815.2 Branchiostoma floridae | reverse complement strand
ACAGTCTCATGTTGATAATGAACCCTCCCATCCGCAGCACCGCCCTGTACAAGTCTCATGTTGATAATGAACCCTCCCATCCCCAGCACCGCCCTGTACAAGTCTCATGTTGATAATGAACCCTCCCCATCCCCAGCACCGCCCTGTACAAGTCTCATGTTGATAATGAACCCTCCTGTCCGCAGCACTGCCCTGTACAAGTCTCATGTTGATAATGAACCCTCCCATCCGCAGCACCGCCCTGTACAAGTCTCATGTTGATAATGAACCCTCCCATCCCCAGCACCGCCCTGTACAAGTCTCATGTTGATAATGAACCCTCCCCATCCCCAGCACCGCCCTGTACAAGTCTCATGTTGATAATGAACCCTCCTGTCCGCAGCACTGCCCTGTACAAGTCTCATGTTGATAATGAACCCTCCCCATCCCCAGCACTGCCCTGTACAAGTCTCATGTTGATAATGAACCCTCCTGTCCCCAGCACTGCCCTGTACAAGTCTCATGTTGATAATGAACCCTCCCATCCCCAGCACCGCCCTGTACAAATCTCATGTTGATAATGAAACCTTCCCATCCCCAGCACCGCCCTGTACAAGTCTCATGTTGATAATGAACCCTCCCGTCCCCAGCACCGCCCTGTACAAGTCTCATGTTGATAATGAACCCTCCCATTCCCAGCACCGCCCTGTACAAGTCTCATGTTGATAATGAAACCTCCCCATCCCCAGCACTGCCCTGTACAAGTCTCATGTTGATAATGAACCCTCCCCATCCCCAGCACCGCCCTGTACAAGTCTCATGTTGATACTAGACAGTTTAACCCTCCCATCCCCAGCACCGCCCTGTACAAGTCTCATGTTGATACTAGACAGTTTAACCCTCCCATCCCCAGCACCGCCCTGTACAAGTCTCATGTTGATAATGAACCCTCCTGTCCCCAGCACCGCCCTGTACAAGTCTCATGTTGATAATGAACCCTCCCCATCCCAGCACTGCCCTGTACAAGTCTCATGTTGATAATGAACCCTTCCCATCCCCAGCACTGCCCTGTACAAGTCGCCGTGGGCGCGGCTGTTCTGCTACGGGATCGGCCACCAGCTCCGAAAGAACGGCCACGTGGCTCTGCAGGAGGTCACCTGCTACCCTCGCGACGCCGCCATCGCGGGAACGGGCGGCCTGACGCCCCCGCCGCTCGCTGACCAGTACCCTCCCGCCATCTTACCCTGCGACCGCGTACACATCAGGTCTGTCGTAGTGCATGAAATATGTAAATCTATCCATTGTATTAGATGTCTCTTTCCATGCAATTTAGGTATCTATTCATGTACAAAGAAGGGACAAGAAGTTGTTTATATTTCAAGTTCAATTTGAACAATTCGAAGTTGCTTGTGTTTGCCACTGTCAAAAATTCGAACAGCTGTTCAACTGTTTCATGTCTTTTGCTCTTTTTTTGGTGATAAACTTGAGATTGCAGGGTTGGCAAGATGAGATGGCATATAAAAGATGTATGTGTGAATGTACAACAACGGCCTTCGTTCCTTCCCCAGGGTGGGCGTGTCCCCCCCGCCCGGTTACGTTGTCACGATCCACGCGGTCCCGCCCGAGTTTGCGCTCGCCATTTCCTTTATCGAGGAGCTGATCTCCGTGAAGCATCACGTGGACAGTAAGGGCGACGCCCGGATGGAGGAACAGGCGGCCAGCTCGTACGACATCCCGTCAGGCGCGTTCGTACATCTGGTGGAGCTGCTCGGAGGGTAGGTTGGAAATGTCGTTAGGAATCTTAATATAGGGCATTCTGGAGATGTCAACCAGTAATTGGAACATGGCCATTCGAAGATAAAACTTGGTTTAAGGTGTCGGGTTTGGAATTTACATTTTATACCTAGTATGTGTCAGATATTTTGTGGAAAGGTTCTACGTTACATGATGGATCATAATACCGCTAGTGGGAGGCTTCGTGCGTCATTGAAAACTACAAATCTCGAAATAAGTCAGCCTCTATGTTATGCTTCTGTCCCTTTACGAGCAACACAACAGATGCACAAAAAATGTGTTCCCACAGTAAAATGGTTCTGGAGTGTCTTTGAAGAGATTGTTTTGTGTTCAATCGTACAAAGAGTACAGAATCTTTTGTCATGACGTATCTCGTTCCGTACAGGTATGTCTGGAAGTCGGATGTCCCGGCGATGCTAAAGGAGATCATGTTTCACCTCCTGGCGGAGCTGCTGAGAGCGTCTCAGTCTCGGAAGGAGGACGGAGACGTGTGCCTGATCACGCTGAGTCCGTCACTGGCACTGCTGATGCACGTCAACCTGCAGGTAGCATACTATTTCATATTAGTTCTGTTATAAGCTGCAGTTGAGCAGAATCAGGTGGCATGTCTAGCCAGTACTCTATAGCTGCAGTTCTGCTACAAGCTGCAGTTGACCAGAATCAGGTAGTTAAAGTTAAACCCTTCCCGCGCCAAGATAGCGCATAGGGCGGTGCCCATCTCTATTTCATTAGCCCTGGGCCACACACACCGCAAGCACTACAACAGGGGGCTAGTCCACTGGTAGTGGTGTGTGTTCAACTTCAAGAATCAGGTAGTATGTGTAGTTTATTTCATAGCAGTTCTGTTGACCAGACAACATAGAGCTGTTGACCAGAATCAGGTGGCAGGTGTAGTCTAGTTCATAGCAGTTCTGTTACAAGCTGCAGTTGATCAGAATCTGTCTGCAGCTCCAGTTGTCAATATGCTACTTCCCTCCATATCCCATTGCATAGTCCATGGTGCATTAGTCAATATCTTTTTCCTTTCGCTTGCAGGCGGAGCTGAAGAAGCTTTACGAGCACGAGAACAAGAGGCGGCAGCGGGGAGACGTGATCGGGAGCGGCGAATACTCCCGCTTCTCATCGTACTTCCACGCCCTGATGGAGGTCAGTTTGTTTGCATTATCCAATAAACTGCCTCATGGCGTAAATGCTAGCTGGTGGAATCAGTGTCAAAAAGACTTCTTTCTCCACTGCTTGCATTTTCAGTCATTAGTTTGCTGGCAACCCAAAGGATGCAGCAAACAACAGACTATGTCACACAGTGTCTTTTGTTTTTCACATTTTCACTGTGTATCAGATTGCACTGTAACGATCAACACAATTCAGGATACAGTTCATTGCCAAAATGTATTTTTGCCCTTATGTTAAATGACAGAGAAAGAAAGAAATGTAAGAATGAAAGCGTAAAACATTGTTAATACACCAAACTGTTACTCAAGCAACTGGATATGGTGCTACCA
>NC_049989.1:22436393-22445452 GCF_000003815.2 Branchiostoma floridae | reverse complement strand
TGATGTCTAGATTATACAACAACAAACAAACAAATACATTTCTGTCATCAAACAGAAGCAGATAGACCATATAAAACTGTTGCTTTCATCAATGTTTAGTCATTTTTCTTGATCTTCATATTTTTGCAGTTTCCTTTCTGTCCCTAACTGAATTTTTGAGGATCAAGATCATGACAATTATTGTAATCAATGTGTGATCTTTAAGATTCAACAAAAAAACTGAACCATTCAAAAGATATTTATTTGCATATGTAATGACAATGTACTGTAAATGCAGAAACCTCTGCGAAAAGTCCCTTTTCCCGCAACGATGAAATAATTCCCAGTGAACTTAAATGCAGTAACAGTATATAAATATCGGATTTCAGGGATCCTCAGGGGGAGACCGTAACAAACGACGCCGTGGCGGACGCGTGCCAGACCCTGACTGTGCCGACGGCTCACTCTCGCCTGCTGGTGATCTCTGGGATCCCCATGCACCTGGAGCAGGGTACAGTCAGGGACGCCATCCGGAAGGTGGGCAGTACCTGTAGTAACTGTAGTACCTGTAATTATATATACAATTATAGTACATGTAGTATTAGTAGTAATCTCTGGGATCCCCATGCACCTGGAGCAGGGCACAGTTAGGGATGCCATCCGGAAGGTGGGTAGTACATGTAGTATATGTAGTATAGACATGTAGTAACTGTAGTAGCAGTAATCTCTGGGATCCCCATGCACCTGGAGCAGGGTACAGTCAGGGACGCCATCCGGAAGGTGGGAAGTACATCTAATAGGTGGCGCTTTTAGGGGCTGCCACGATTTCTATCGTGTCCCCTAACTTGATGATTTTTAGTTGTTTGCTTATGTGTTTTAAGTTACTTTATAACCATACAAGCGTGTAAAGTACTGCTGAAGATGCTGGCAACTTGTTTGGATTGACTTTTACGTGCGACAGGCTGTTTTTGTGGTGATTCCTCGGACCTTTTCTGTGAACTGTTCACGACGAATCATCATGGCGTCGCTCAGGACCTACAGCGCTCTCTTTCTACGTGCCTGCCGGACTGCAACTAAGCCCCTGCTACCCCAAGAGAAGGCAACCCTGCGGGAGGTAGGCATTCTCAAGTCACTGGGTAGGCCTAGAGGCAGTAAAGGCGGAATACATCGCATAAGGAAAATTGAAACTGTTGTTGGGAACAGGCCATCTTCTCTGTTATGCAAATCTCATGTGCCGACTGTGGAATGTTCTGATGTGAAATGCCCTGTCCTGACTCGAATTCCTTTAACTCACCCGGCTAAGCCAAAACCATGTCTTCCTGGATTTCTGCTCACAAATGTTCGTGCTCTGCGCCACAAGACTGACGAGCTTCACACTGTGTCCTGTATGAATAACGCAAGTATTGTGGCAGTCACGGAAACATGGCTGAAAGAAGACATTCCTGACGCGGTAATTGCGTTACCAGGATACGATGTTTACAGAAGGGACCGGGCAGCACGTAGAGGCGGCGGGGTGGCCATGTACATTCGTTCTGAGCTCCAGTGTAAGCGACTAGCGGAACTGGATCACGATGACCATGAAGCATTATGGATGTGGGTAAGGCCAAGTCGTCTCCCTCGTGGTTTGAACTCTCTGATCGTCGGTACTCTCTATATTCCACCGAAGTCATCAGACTCATCCAGGCCAGACACTGAGGTCTCGGAATACCTGGGACACTGTCTCGATCACATCGAGCGCAACTTCGCACAATCAGGTATAGTGATCCTTGGAGACACCAACAGGTATAAATGCCAATCCCTGTGCTCGAGGTTCAGCTTGAAACAAGTAGTCACCCAAGCCACTAGAGGTGTTAACCAGCTTGACTCTATTTACACTAACATTAAGTGTTTGTACCCTGCACCTGTTCATCTTCCGCCGATTGGTACCTCAGATCACCAGTCCATTCTACTGCCTGCTGGTTCTTGGCCATACACGCGTCCCAAGCACATCACGCGGAGGCAGTGTAATCCTGAAGCGATGAGGAGGTTGGGGTTACTGATGAACACAACTGATTTCACACCTGTCTTCCAGACCACAGAGCCTTCCAGAAAGGTGGCAGTTCTGACAACCATACTAAAAGGACTACTTGACAAAGCTGTACCTGTTAAGAAAGTCAAGATTTCCACCGCTGATAAACCATGGATGACTGTGAGTATTAAGGAGTTGCTTGCAGAGAGACAACAGGCATTCCGCTCCGGAAACGTTACTCTGTACTCCAAGTTAAGGAATTCTGTGGCCAAGCATATCAAGAAAGCAAAACGGGAGTACTATGAAAGAGAAGTAGCTAGCTTGAGGCACTCCAGCCCAAGACACTGGTTCAAGTCCATCAAGTCCCTTATGGGAAAGGACTCTGTTAAGGAGGATGTCTCCAATCCCAACATCACCGTGACACAAAATGAATGTGACACGCTTGCAGAGCATTTCGGGTCTGTGTGGAGTGAAGTGTCCCGTACTGTTCCAACGTTGGCTGATGTCGAGCACAAGCTCTCGCATGATACACCCACACCGTTCAGTATTGGTCAGGTTAAGGCCAGACTGCGCAGACTCAATGGGAGGAAAGCCGCTGGGCCAGACCTCATTCCTTCCTGGTTACTGAAGCAGTATCATGAAGAACTTGGTCCTGTTTTATGTGACGTCTTCAATTCTTGTCTTCAGAACTCCGCCTTTCCGCAGCAATGGAAAGAGGCTGTAGTCACGGCAGTGCCTAAGAAACAACGACCACAGTTCCCATCGGAATACCGACAAATTTCGTTAGTCAGCTGCGTCGGGAAAGTGTATGAAGGGCTGCTCCGTGATGCTTTGCTACAGGACACTGCCAGTAGCCTCGCACCGTCTCAACATGGCTTCCTGTCAAGGAGATCTACGGTTACTGCGTTGATACACATCCTCCAAACGTGGCACGAAGCGTTAAACAGTAACCCGAAGTTGGACGTTCATGCTGTGTTCGTTGATTTTTCCCGTGCATTTGATACCATCAGTCATAGTCAACTGCTCATGTGCCTAGCCGACATAGGTATCAGGCGGTCCTTATGGATGAGCATCAGCAGCTATCTGGAAGGACGTACACAGAAGGTAAAGTGGGGTCCCTGTGTATCTAAGTCCCACGACGTCCTCGCGGGTGTTCCACAGGGTGGTATTCTATCACCAACACTTTTCGTCATCTGTATAAATACCTTGGATGCAAGGATGCCAAGGCCCATTGTTCCTGTCAAATATGCGGACGATCTGACAACCTCTGAAATGCTAATGGCGTCACTTCCTGGTCAAACGCAGAAGGCACTTGACTCCATTGTTGAATGGGGGGAGGACTACTCTCTCAAGGTAAACGGGAAAAAGACAATGGACATGGTTATCAGCGCAAGGAAGGAGGTAAACATTCCTGTTCCTCCTCATCCCACAATATCCGGACATGTGATTCAGAGGACTACGTCTTTCAAACTACTTGGAGTACACATCACTGCCAACCTTACCTGGGATGAACACGTTCATTTCATGTTGACGAAGTCCCGTCCACGTGTGTATTACCTTGCAGCTGCAAAGAAGGCTGGTCTCCCTACTGATGTCTTGCTCCAGATTTACCTAACTTTCATACGCCCCTTACTGGAGTATGCCAGTCCGGTGTGGGGAGGACTGCCGAAACATCTGTCAGACAAGCTAGAAGCCATGCAGAGGCGCTGTCTTAGAATCATTGGTATCCCATCTGACTCTCTGCCCTCACTATCAGACAGACGGGACGCAGCGACGCTGAAGACTCTACAAGACATACTGCGGGACAGTAGCTCTCCGCTGAGGGAGTTCTTTACTTCACCTCAGGACAGTTCGTACAGTCTTCGTCGGGAAGCCCGATACAGGGCATCTAGAAGTAAAACGAAGCGACATGAGATGTCATTTGCACCCCGCTCTGTAAGATTGCTGTACGAAAGTGCTAGATGATCGGTAAAGAATGTTGATTCTGTCATGTATATTTTCTTAATCCGATTGCTGTCTAATTTTAAATGTTGTAAATGTATTAATGTTTTAAAGTTGATTCTGTGACTGATGACGTATTTCATGTGTACATACATGCCAAGTCATCCAGGAATAAAGCTGAATCTGAAAAAAAGTTGTACATGTAGTACCTTAGTGTAGTATATACATGTAGTACCTGTACTTAATATATACAATAGTACAATCATGTAGTATTAGTAGTGATCTCTGGGATCCCCATGCACCTGGTGGAGCAGGGCACGGTCAGGGATGCCATCCGGAAGGTGGGTAGTATATATAGTATATGTAGAACATGCATGTAGTAGTAGTAATCTATGGCAATAATGTAGTATTATACGTCATGTAGTACATGACAGTAGTAGTAGTAATCTCTGGCAATAAACTTTAGCAGTACAAGGCTGAGCTGTGGTTCTGTCAATAGCAAAGCAATATTTTCTAGAATGGCCAAAACATTAAAAACTAGCCTTTAGGTCACATGACATTCAAGTTGATTTATTTTTCATTTTGTTAAAATTGTGAGATGGACATTGAGCAACATTTAAACCTAATTCTTTGGAATATCTGAAATTTTCGATGGTAAACGAAAATGCTGTGATCTATATTTCCAGGCATGTAACATGTACGGGGGACTGTTCCGAGACGAGGTGTTCGTGCCACTACAAGACAAGGAGGACCTGCCCGTGCCTCCTGCCGTTCCTGTGAGCTCCTTAGACGAGCCGTCAGCGGAAGGACCGGAGGAAGACGTCTTGCCTTCAGAAGGAGGAGAACTGGAGGCGGGTCCGGAGGAGGCTGCGAGTGCGGGAGACGAGGTTTGTTTGTTTGTTTTACCAGGGGTGACATATCGCCTTGTCTTGGCGCTTTCCAATGTGTCCTGGGGGTAACCCCAGATATACATGTACATGTATGTATGTATGTATGTGAATAGGACTGGCCCCTCGCGTAGGGTAATAACGCCCCTTACAAGGTGATGTACCCTTATTTGTACAAGACGGTGATGCGCCACGTCTCCCATTCGGGTGAATATGTACATAATAAAAATAAAATAAGTAGCATTAAGAAGTAAAACAATAATGTAACATTACAAGAGAAAATTAACATTAATGCGTATACCTGCCAATACAAATCGTAGCAACTTAGGAATAACCAGTACATAATTATATCATTTTAGGCCAGTGCAGCTGTGGAGTTGGAGACACAGCAGCTGTTGGCCAGCACCATGGACAGCGCCCCCCTCCCTGCCCCCCTCGCGTCCCCGGAGCAGGACAGCCCCACGGCTGACCACCCCCCCGATGGCAGACCCCCCTCCCCCCTGGGCACCCCCTGCATCAAGGGGTATGCGGTGGTGGAGATCCGGTCGAAGAGTAAGATGGACGACGTGCGTTCTGCGCTTCTGTCGAGCAGGTAAGGATGTTGAATTTATGATGTCAAATGTAACTGGCATTTTTTTTTTTTTTTCAATGATGTGTTGTCTGTTAGAAGGCAAATACAAAATGTAGTAGTGAAGAACCTCAAGTCAACCATACACACTTGTATTCCACATCTTCAGAAAGGATGCTGTAGCCACATTTCCCGTTTAAAACTTTATTGAAGCCCACCAGCAGACTAGTTTCACCATGTATGTTGTTCCTGAAGGATCAGAGCTCATGTTGTTTGTTAGAAATCGTGCAGTTCATCTGAGGGCTACAATAATCTTTCAATCTTGAAACTAGTTAAACTGTAATATCCAACACAAAAATTGGACTCACCCAAGAGACGGTGGGCGCCATAGACTTCCTGCAACTTATGATCCTATGCTGACTTCACAGTAGCAGTGGATTTTTCCTTCCTTGACTGTTGCTGTTCAGTCATAAATTCAGTCAAATTTTTGTGTTCCATATTACAGTTAAACTAGTTTCAAGAATGACGGCTACCAATACAGATGAGCTTTCAAGTTAAGGTTAATTTTCTTTCAAGTTCAATGAACCATTCATTCCTTCAGGGCGATCGTTGGGGTGGTGACCTATGACACGGAGGAGCTGATTGACGTGACGACAGAGGACATGCTGTCTGTCAGCCCTGTCAATCTGAACCTGCTGTCCGACCCCCAGGGGGGCCCCGCGCTCGGGGACTACCTCAAGAGCAGGATCCTCTCGAAGGGCGCGCCCACAGGGCTGACGCAGAAGGCACAGGACGTCATCACAGAAATCTTCCACAGGTACGGTTTCAATATTTATTCTACAACTGTCTCTTGTTCCCTTGATGTACTAAATATTAATATTAGCTCCTGTACTCAAACAACAGGAGCTAATTGACTCATTTGCACCAACCTTGTCTTGACTTTGTCTTACTTTTGTTTCCTGTTGCTTCCCAATGCATGAAGTAAACAAAACCAGCATTTCAATGGATCTGCTCAGTGTTTGTTTACAGAGTGCTTTCTTAAACTGTCAGTTGATTGATTAACAGCTTTTTGTGGTATCTTATTTCCCTGGATGTCTAACCATTGAGGTTTCCCTTTCATTGTTGTCCTTTATTCATCTTGTATTTTTATTATATTGTGTCCAACAATGTTGTTGTTTATATCAATTTTGTATTAATAGTTATGGGGAGTGGGCTTCTCATATTAGCTTTCTACCTAATCCTTAATAATGTTAACAAAATGAAATCCGATCCTCCCCAGCTGTGTTGTCTCGGAGCACGCCTTCAGTCTGGAGTCACCCGAACTCGAGCAACACGAAGTGGTGCATCTTGGGAAGGAGCAGATCTCCTTGCAGACTCCCATGAACCACCTGCACGCATTCTTCACCAACATCAAAGGGCCGAAAAAGTCATTCATGGAGCAAGTTTCTCAGGTGAGAATTACTCAAGTTTCTCAGGTGAGAATCTTTCAAGTTTCTCAGGTGAGAATCTTTCAAGTCTCTAATCCTAACCCTTCCTCAGCAACATGAAGGGGCCGAAAAAATCATTCATGTAGGGAGTTTCTCAGGTGAGTTCACCCAAGTTTGGTACTGTTTAAATCAACCATTATAACATACAAACTTAAGTTGTGTGCTTATATGTAGAAGTCTTTCCCTCAAGATGTCAAGCTGTTTATCAACCCAGAGTCACCCCCCCCCCCCCCCCCCCCCCATTAAAATTCCCGCTGCCACTTTGCAAAAACAAAAAAAACAGTTTAAATGCTTTTTAAAACACGCAATTCATGTCTTTTTCCAATTATGTCAAGCCGGTCACACAATTGCAATTTTGGTTGCAGTACTGTGGTATATTTCTGTTGGTCGATGAACATTGCATAAACTTGTTGTTCCCAGGTGCTAAGAAGATACGGCGTACCCAAATGTTGTTTGTTGTTCTCAGGTGCTAAGAAGATACAGTGTGCCCAAATGTTGTTTGTTGTTCTCAGGTGCTAAGAAGATACGGTGTGCCCAAACCAGCAGTGAAGTTAAAGGAGTCGGAGAAACCGTGGAAGGGGCCGAAGCTGGGGAACGGGAAACCCTCGGGCAAGAAGGTCGCGCAGAAACCCGGCAAGGACAAACTGGCGCTGGCGGAGGTCACGGGGGCAAAGGCCGTAGTTCAGAAGTGAGCGGCAGTTTTCGTGTTGTAAACTCGACACTTTCGGAGGAGTTAGATGAAGTTATACTGCATGTTTTATGGTTTTAATTGAGTTTTACTTCACTGTGTTATGCTCATGTTTGTAATACTTTGGATGCAATATCTGAAGGCTAATTGCAAGACTTAGTACACGAAAGCATACATCTTACTGAGGCAGTGATTGACATCATTATATATGTTTTGAAACCTGTGATGGACGATTTAGATACAACTGTTTTATTTAGACAGTTTGGGTTTGGCTTTGAACAGACGAAGAAGAAGAGCCCCAATTTGACAATCCATAAAAAACGCTGATCTGCTCAGAAGATTCAGATTTATTTGCCTTTGTCTTATTAAGACATAGCACTAGCAGGAACATTGAGATAAAGTCAGTGTACCTGAAATGCTTCAATGATCACGTATTATCCATCAACGATAAAATTCAGGAATATACATCATAAAAGTTGTCAGATTAACACATCACATAAAAACGGCCTCTAACTATCAAAACTAATTACTGATGTGGGAGGAAGTGATCATGTGGCATTACTGTATGATTTTCCCTCTCCTTGTTGCAGACAAAGCCCAGGTGAGAAGAAAGGTAAGCAGAAGCAGCAGGAGAGGCCAGGTAAGGCAGGTAAGGACCCTCAGCAGGAGGACGGAGCCAAGAGGGAGACACCTGAGGACAAGTACCTGACTCTGGAGGGCTTCCTGCTCTTCGTGGCCGACAAGACGAAGCAAGACGCTCGCTCCGTGTGGAAGGCTATCCTCGCCTGCGGGTATGACCTGCACTTCGACAGGTGAGTTGTTTGTTTGTTTGTTTGTTTGTTTGTTTGTGGCCCACAAGACGAAGCAGGACGCTCGCTCTGTGTGGAAGGCTATCCTCGCCTGCGGATATGACCTGCACTTCGACAGGTGAGCTGTTTGTTTGTTTGTTTGTTTGTTTGTTTGTTTGTTTGTTTGTTTGTGGCCCACAAGACGAAGCAAGACGCTCGCTCTGTGTGGAAGGCTATCCTCGCCTGCGGATATGACCTGCACTTCGACAGGTGAGCTGTTTATTTGTTTATTTGTTTGTTTGTTTGTGGCCGACAAGACGAAGCAGGACGCCCGCTCTGTCTGGAAGGCCATCCTCGCCTGCGGGTATGACCTGCACTTCGACAGGTGAGCTGTTTATTTGTTTATTTGTTTGTTTGTTTGTTTGTTTGTGGCCCACAAGACGAAGCAAGACGCTCCGTGTGGAAGGCCATCCGCGCCTGCGGGTATGACCTGCACTTCGACAGGTGAGCTGTTTATTTGTTTATTTGTTTGTTTGTTTGTTTGTTTGTGGCCCACAAGACGAAGCAAGACGCTCCGTGTGGAAGGCCATCCGCGCCTGCGGGTATGATCTGCACTTCGACAGGTGAGCTGTTTATTTGTTTGTTTATTTGTTTGTTTGTTTGTTTGTGGCCCACAAGACGAAGCAGGACGCTCGCTCCGTGTGGAAGGCTAT
>NC_049989.1:22421824-22435201 GCF_000003815.2 Branchiostoma floridae | reverse complement strand
GGAAGGCCATCCTCGCCTGCGGGTATGACCTGCACTTCGACAGGTGAGTAATCTAACAGCTGCGAAACCATACCTGAGACCTAACCTTGGGTCAACCTGTGCCTACAGACCACTTTGACAGGTTAGCTGTTTGTTTGTTTGAGTCATCACTTATTCATGAAAAAATCAAATCGGCTACTGTAACAGAAAACTTTCCTTTGAGCTCATGAGCTCAAGATAAGATGCAGAAACCCATTGGGAAGTGGTAAATTTATATGTAACTATTGTTTCCATTTAAGTTACGTGTTGCTGAAATGTGATTAATGTTCATAGGACTTTGCATTAATTTTTATGCATGTCTCTGTTTTGTTACACTAGTATTGTATGCTGTCATCATGATATTAATATACTTCTCTTTCTGTAGCCTATATTTTGAAAAGTGTGTTACAAACTGTCTGTATCCCCCAGATGTGCGTGTGTGGACACGGCTCAGGCTGTGCAGACCAGTAAGCAGTGGACTCTGCGGATGGACTGTGCGCTGGTGGACTACGTCAACGCGCTGTGTCGCCACCTGGCCATCAGCGCAGCGCGCCTACATCCTCACGAGCTGTACATACGGGAGGCAGAGCTCGCAAGTCCGGCTTTCTCATGTCTGCAAGGTGGGTACAGCAGTCTGGGGTTCTAGTCCCACAGGTCAGTACCAGTCTCCATCCTCACGAGCTGTACATACGAGAGGCAGAGCTCGCAAGTCCGGCTTTCTCCTGTCTACAAGGTGGGTACAGCAGTTTGGGGTTCTATAGAGCAGTTAGATAGCACAGTTAGGGGTTCTAGTCCCACAGGGCAAATATTGGGGGTTCTAGTCCCACAGAACAGTTAGGGGTTCTACAGAACAGTTAGGGGTTCTACAGAACAGTTAGGGGTTCTACAGAACAGTTAGGGGTTCTACAGAACAGTTAGGGGTTCTACAGAACAGTTAGGGGTTCTACAGAACAGTTAGGGGTTCTACAGAACAGTTAGGGGTTCTACAGAACAGTTAGGGGTTCTACAGAACAGTTAGGGGTTCTACAGAACAGTTAGGGGTTCTACAGAACAGTTAGGGGTTCTACAGAACAGTTAGGGGTTCTACAGAACAGTTAGGGGTTTTACTCCCATAGGTCAGGACATTCAAGTCTCCATCCTCACAAGCTGTACATAAGGGAGGCTGAGCTGGCCAGTCCAGCTTTCTCATGTCTACAAGGTGGGTACAGCAGTTTGGGGTTCTATAGAGCAGTTAGATAGCACAGTTAGGGGTTCTAGTCCCACAGGGCAAATATTAGGGGTTCTAGTCCCACAGGGCAAATATTAGGGGTTCTAGTCCCACAGGGCAAATATTAAGGGTTCTACAGAACAGTTAGGGGTTCTAGTCCCACAGGGCAAATATTAAGGGTTCTACAGAACAGTTAGGGGTTCTAGTCCCACAGGACATAAGGTGTGCATGCCCACTACATAACTTTAAAATTAGATATTTTGTGGTAAAAAGAGAAAAGAAGATTTCACTGTATTTTAAGTTTGTTGTTGAGACAATGTTTGAAACTACACATTTGTGCAGGCAAAATATTGTCTCGCAAAATCCACGAAAATGAACATTTCATGATTTATTGTGCTAGCATTTAAGATGCCCTTCATGTGTGTTTCTTGAAGGAGTGCCTGTGGAGAGTCTGAGACTGAGGTTTGCCCTTCTGCTGTCCCTGAACAACACCTTGGAGACCTTCTTCCTGCCTCTGGTCGACCTCCGACCCTGCAGTACCTACCCCAACAGCACGGCGGCACTGCTGTCCTGCGCCAGGAGGCTCATGTTCTACGACACCAAGGTTAGATCTTGTTTATGTTCCACATTTGTGGGAGGATGGACATATTAACTGTGACCGAAATTAAAGTTTTCAAGATTGATCAAGGTCGACCTTGGATGGTTCCATACTCTATTGGATTAGTGTGGTGGTTTCTTTATGGCACTTGAGGTGAGGCTGCCACAAACACAGGCCCTCCAGATTTACATGCCTTTTTAATGTTCTACCCAAGGGATAGCCTGTGTTTACACAAGCTCTCGCCGGCTGGGCTTAATGACCCCCTCCCCCCGAGAGCTTGTGGCAGAACACTTCTAAGCCGCGCGGACCATTCCAGTTTCTGGAGTCACCAATAGGAAGCCAGGATAGGAATTACTATGGTAACCGCCCAGCCATCACGTGATCCCCGGCGCCAGGCCGGGCGGAGTAGTAGGCGGGGACAGGAAACTTGATCGATCCCCCGCGTGCAGTTCTCAGAAAAATGGCGACGGACAGCACAACACCAGAGTTTCGGAACGTCCTGCAGACGGTGTGTGCGGACTTTGGGAGTCCCTGGCCCCTGAAGCCGCTTCAGGAAGAGACGATCAAATACTGTAATTCTTGAAATTCTCGCGTCTGGAAATTATAGCGTTTTGTGGAAAATGGAGTAACTCGCGTCACTTAATTTTAGCGTTGTGAAGGAGGCGCTAAATTTTCAGTCGGATGTGTGAAAAAATAGCATGAATATTACCAAAACCCTCGGTCGTTTACATGTCTAAAGTCCGAAAAATACATGACTAGAAATAACATACACGCCGGCGCTGCGTGTGGTTCTGAATAATAAACAACTATCGTACCGACGCGGTGATTTCAAAACGCGCTTGACGACCGCCGACTCTGGCCGGCCGGCGGCCCGCTTAATTTTGGCGGACATAGCCGACCCAACGACGACAACAGCCCACTTGATACTGCTGTCGTGAATAAGGAAGCCGAGAAAGCCAAAAGGCGGCGAACAGCGAGAAAAAACGTAGCGGGAACCACCACCATACTCCGGAAGCAGGACCAAGATTGCGAAATTTGGTAGCGAAAACTTGTGAGGGACGTCAGCGAATCTCGAATCGGCCACGCATTCGATCAAAAAGACGTTTCTGGAAGAAGTCGCCCGCCATGGAACGAACAAGATCGCAAAATTTTCACGCAAAAAAACATCGCCGGACTTGAAGGTTGCCGACCTCGATGCGGCGCCGCAGAAATAATTTTGTGAGAACCATGCGGCGCACGGTCGGCGCCATTTTGAAACTTGATTGTTGTTGTTTGTACGCTTGGGTGGCGGCGGATTCTTGTAATGAGGGTTTGATTCCGAACTGTTCGTAGCTCACAAAAAACACGCCTTACATATTGCGCTTTGACGCTATGAATTTGACTGTATTTCTGCCTAGAAATTCGTAGATTTACACCAAATATTCCGTAGTGGCTCTGTATTTTTTTCTGCGACGACATTTTTGCTGTTGTTGTCTGCACGCTAAGATGACGCGGACATTTTCTTGTGTAACATCGTAGCACAACGTGAACTTCGTAACTGTTTTGTATATTTTATGGACAAACTTCTAAATCGTAGCGTAGAATAATATTGATAAATACGATTGTGTAAACATGCAGCTCAGCTCGTAACGAATTTGTGTTGTTTGCGTCAGCATGCTTTCACTGCATTTTGTAAAAGAAATGACGACAAACTTTCCATTTAAATATATGTTTTATTTCTTGAAACGAAACTTTTTGGCACATCAAAGGCCGGCCGACATCCATCATTGCGTAGCGACCGACAGGCCCGTAGCAACCGGCTCCGCTGGGTGCCATGCCGGCGGCGGGCGCACGTGACATTTGCATCTCATTAGCACCATATATGGAGGCCCACTGCCGACAATATCCGCGAGGTTTAGACGGACCTGACATCAAGCTCCTACGGGTGGCGGCAATTGTAGGGCCGGCCGCTAGGGGCTTGATTTTAGTCAGGCTACCCAAGGGACGTTAGTAACCAAAGCTAGGACAGTCACTCATTTTCAAGACAGGAAATGGGTGGAGACTGCAAGGTTTGGTCGTCTCATGTCAGAAAGGACCCCTACCTGATTTAATACGTGTGGTCAAACACTTATCAAACAATGGTCAGTGAGTGAGTGAGTGGTGCGTTTCCTAATGTCCTAAAGGTGTGGCTCTACTCACACACACGGCTTAATGTCACATCCTAGAGGACGTCCTGAACTAAATTTGTTGAAGCTAACTTAGTTGTGTGAGGAAATAGGTGTACTAGAGTGCTTTTACAAAAGGCACAACTTTTGGGGTCTTCTAGGGATTTGAACCTAGAACCTAAAGATCCTGACCTTATTACACCTTAAAGTCCACAGCCCAAACCACTAGCCCACCTGGCTACCATGTTTACAAGCTTGTTTGTTTTGTTGTTGTTTATCCTGCAGGTGGTTGTGATGAACAGCATCCTGAACGCCACGGCCCAGCGTAACCCGAGCCAGGCCGCGCCCGAGATCACGCTCGACCCGCTGGAGATTGTCGGAGGTCAGTATCAGTTCATCTGTGTAGACTTTATTGTCCTTCGAGCAGCGCCCCCTAATGACTTTTGCAGAAACTGCAAGTCTTGGTCATTTGTTTATTGATTGATGGGGCAATCTCTAAGCACATGACAGCGCTAAAGGGCATGGAATTACACGGTCTTTGGAATGATTTTTGTTTGCAGGCATCGTGTTTTGAGTGATGTTTGTTTGTTTGTTTGTAGGCGAGGCAGTGACAGCAATGGGGACCCAGTTTTGCCAGGCGGCGCGGCAGCTGAGCGTCGTGTTTTGAGTGATGTTTGTTTGTTTGCTTGTTTGTTTGTAGGCGAGGCAGTGACAGCGATGGGGACCCAGTTTTGCCAGGCGGCGCGGCAGCTGAGCGTCGTGTTTTGAGTGATGTTTGTTTGTTTGTTTGTTTGTTTGTAGGTGAGGTGGTGACAGCAATGGGGACCCAGTTTTGCCAGGCGGCGCGGCAGCTGAGCGTCGTGTTTTGAGTGATGTTTGTTTGTTTGCTTGTTTGTTTGTAGGTGAGGCAGTGACAGCGATGGGGACCCATGGGAACCCAGTTTTGCCAGGCGGCGCGGCAGCTGAGCGTCGTGTTTTGAGTGATGTTTGTTTGTTTGTTTGTTTGTATGTATGTTTGTCTGTTTGTTTGTTTGTAGGGGAGGCAGTGACAGCGATGGGGACCCAGTTTTGCCAGGCGGCACGGCATCGTGTTTTGAGTGATGTTTTGTTTGTTTGTTTGTTTGTATGCATGTTTGTTTGTTTGTTTGTTTGCAGGCGAGGCGGTGACAGCAATGGGAACCCAGTTTAGCCAGGCAGCTGAGCATCGTGTTTTGAGTAATGTTTGTTTGTTTGTAGGCGAGGTAGTGATGTTTGTTTGTTTGTTTGTAGGTGAGGCAGTAACAGCAATGGAGACCCAGTTTTGCCAGGCGACTGAGCAGCTCAATATCGTGTTTTGAGTGATGTTTGTTTGTTTGTTTGTTTGTAGGCGAGGTAGTGATGTTTGTTTGTTTGTTTGTAGGCGAGGCGGTGACAGCGATGGGGACCCAATTTTGCCAGGCAGCGCGGCAGCTCAGCATCGTGCCGTCCTCCCAGCTGTGCGTGAAGCTGGCGAGCGGCGGAGACCCGACCTACTCCTTCAACGTCAGGTTCACGGGGGAGGAGGTCCACGGCACCAGTGAGTCAAATGGCTCTTCTGTCTGACGGAAAATTAGGCTTTCGCTGGTTATTGTCTCTTTGAAAACGGAGATATTGTTTTCAGTGTTTTTTGGTTGGGTTTCTGTCTGTAGTTATCTCAATACACTGTCACTAGAGGGGCAGGAAGTGAGTTTGATAAATTGGGTCACAGTTAAGGTCAGACTTGTGGGAGGGACAGGAAGCACAGTTCAGAGGTGATAGTAATAACAGTTCAGGTCATGGGGTCAATAGAAGAGACTATTACTTCACAGGAGGCATTGTTTGTTTTTAAATATGTATTTTCTGTGTTCAGGTCTAGTTCACTGATGAGTAGCAGGAAGTGAATGATGACACTTGTACAATCAATGACCAAAACCTTATTGCTGTGATTGCAATTTAACAAGACATACAAAAAAATGTATTTTACAATATTGATTGATTTTTCCTCCAGGTGGTTCATTCCGTCACTTCCTCTGGCAGGTGTGTAAGGAACTGCAGGGGCCAATCCTCAACCTGCTCATGCTCTGTCCCTCGGCAACAGCCAATAGGAACAAGGTAAGTCTAAAATTGTCTTCAGCTCTTTTGCATTCATAGTTATGGTATAAAAGACTATTTCCTCCGAGATCACTTCAGTGTCACTGACAAAAGATAGTAGGTGCTATCTGAAACGTTTGACCATTTCCAAAATCATATCCAGTTGCTTTAGTGACTACTTTTTGGCATACTTTAATTAAAAGACATGTTTTTTCCTGTTAACCAGGGGAAGTACATCCTGAGACCAGGACCACTCACCTACGGGGAGGAGAAGCTGCTGGAGTTTTTGGGGCAGGTAAAAACAGACTTCGCTTTTTCCTGTGCTTTGAAGGGGACATGATCTGTCCTCATGCCCCTTTCCTGTACAATTCATGTCCTGACTTTTACAGGAAAGGAGGCCTTATACGTATTGAACTTAATGGCACTTGGGACTCGGCTCTTTATCAACCTCGTCTTGACTATTGGACTATCTAAAATTCATCTTCTCTTCTATTGCATAATAATCAATTCATAGTTTGGGTACAAAACCTGCCCAACATATCTGCTCAGCATCTCTGAAAGTAGTGGATGCTTTCTGAAACGTCTGACCTTTTCCGAAATCATATCCAGTTGATTGTCAATGAGTAACTGCTACTTGACTGTTCAGGTACTGTTCCGGTACTGCTCCTGTACTGTTTCATGTACTGTTCATGTACTGTTTATGTTCCCATAGTTACTGGGAGTTGTGTTGTGTGTGGATGTGCCCCTGTCCCTGTACCTGTACTGTTCATGTACTGTTTAGGCCACAGCATGTAAATTTTATGGATGACATCCTCTGCAGACTGCAAAAATAGTGCGATAGGGCAGAAAAAAAACAAGATAGCTACATTTTCAAAAATAGGCACCATAAACTTGTGATGAATGTAATGTAACAAGAATTATAGGGACAAAACATGGTATCAGAGCCAACAAGGCAATCATTCCCTGTATTTAAGACATGTACTGGTGTGGTAAAAGTGACACTAGTGTGGTAGACTGGCATCACCAACAAAGTTGGTAACCACACTCATGGCTAATCCATATTGGTGTCACTTTTTCAACTATCCAATAAGTTTCATTTCTACAACTACAGCCCTGGGTACCTCGCAAGTGTCACTTCTACAAGTACAATTATTAGACTACAACACATTTGCTCATTTTTGTACTTTATCATCATGTTGACCATCCCTGCAGAAGAAAAAAATTCTTTTTTTTTTTTTAAATCAGGCGAAAATTAATGCACGTGTTGATGTCATCCATAAAATTTACTTGCTGTGGCCTTATGTACTGTTCCTGTACTGTTTATGTTCCCGTAGTTGCTGGGAGTCGCGGTGCGTGCGGACGTGCCCCTGCCCCTGTACCTTTGCTGTTACTGTACTGTTTATGTACTGTTTATGTACTGTTTATGTTCCCATAGTTACTGGGAGTTGTGTTGTGTGCGGATGTGCCCCTACCGCTGGACCTGTACTGTTCATGTACTGTTCATGTACTGTTTATGTACTGTTTATGTACTGTTTATGTTCCCGTAGTTACTCGGAGTAGCGGTGTGTGCGGACGTGCCCCTGCCCCTGGACCTGTACTGTTCCTGTACTGTTCATGTACTGTTTATGTTGCCATAGTTACTGGGAGTAGCGGTGCGTGCGGACGTGCCCCTCCCCCTGGACCTGTACTGTTCGTGTACTGATCCTGTACTGTTCATGTACTGTTCATGTACTGTTTATGTTGCCATAGTTACTCGGAGTAGCGGTGCGTGCGGACGTGCCCCTGCCCCTGGACCTGTACTGTTCATGTACTGATCCTGTACTGTTCATGTACTGTACCTGTACTGTTTATGTTGCCATAGTTACTGGGAGTTGCAGTGCGTGCGGACGTGCCCCTGCCCCTGGACCTGCTGCCGCCCTTCTGGAAGGGGCTGGTAGGGCTGCCTCTGGACGAGGACGATCTGAGGGAGGCGGACATCCTGACGTATAACTACATCACCAGGCTAGCAGAGGTAATACATGCGCGCACACATACACACACACACACACACACACTCTCTCTCTCACACACACACTCACACACACACATCCTGACGTATAACTACATCACCAGACTGGCAGAGGTAACTTGATACACAAAGTCACAAACTACGCACAACACACATACTGGGAGATTGTCTTGCCTAGCTGCAGGAGGGGGAGGGGGGCGACCTGTGTAGCTGTGACCTTGTACATGACCTTGTGTTTCTGTAGGCTGAGACAGAGAGTGATTTCTGGGCGGTGTGTGCAGAAGTTTGTCCTGCCCAGCTGCAGGAGGGGGAGGGGGGGCGACCTGTGTAGCTTCTGTAGTGTGTGACCTTGTACATGACCTTGTGTTCCTATAGGCTGAGACAGAAAGTGATTTCTGGACGGTGTGTGCGGAAGTTTGTCCTGCCCAGCTGCAGGAGGGGGAGGGGGGCGACCTGTGTAGCTTCTGTAGTGTAACCTTGTACATGACCTTATGTTTCTGTAGGCTGAGACAGAGAGTGATTTCTGGGCTGCGTGTGCGGAAGTTTGTCCTGCCCAGCTGCAGGAGGGGGAGGGGGGCGACCACCCCCTGTGCTCCTTCACCTTCAGCAGTGTGACTGGTGAGGATGTGGAGCTGTGTGCAGGCGGCAGGAGCAGGATGCTGTCGTAAGTATTTATGTTCCTGTATCTACAATCTACAGTGTATTCTTAACATATTTCTGTGGATTATAGTTTAATTCAACATTAAAGTCAGAAGATAAACTTTGATCCAACACATGAAAATCTAAAATTACAACATTTTTAAGTATCTTGATTCCACCTGATCAGGGCTGTCCTTGGTTCTGTGCCTGTCCGGATTGTGCCCTAACCTTGCCGTACCTCTCATGTAGGTGGGAGTACCTGACCTCTAACCTTTACTCCTGCTGTAGGTGGGATAACTTTGAACTTTATTCACCTTAAAATCGGTAGCACATTCGGCCATGCCAAATGGAAAACCATGTGGAGTATCTGACCTCTAACCTTTACCCCCGCTGTAGGTGGGAAAACCATGTGGAGTACCTGAACCCTAACCTTTACCCCCTCTGTAGGTGGGAGAACCGTGTGGAGTACCTGACCTCTAACCTTTGCCCCCGCTGTAGGTGGGAGAACCGTGTGGAGTACCTGCACTTCTAACCTTTACTCCCGCTGTAGGTGGGAGAACTGTGTGGAGTACCTGACCTCTAACCTTTACCCCTGCTGTAGGTGGGAGAACCGTGTGGAGTACCTGTCGTTGATCCGAGCACTCCGGTTGGAGGAGCTGAGATGTGCCAACAGGATGGCGCCCATCGCGGCCGGGCTGGCCACCATCGTGCCTGTGCAGGTCCTCCACATCCTGACCCCAGGTGACCTGGAGCTGAGAACCTGCGGGATGCCACACGTTGACCTCGCCTTCCTCAGGGTACGTTTCCTGAACTCTGACCCTGAGGGTAACTATGACCTCGTAGTGACACATGATATACAACATATTTCAACATAACCTTAATGTTTTATGCCATGACTCCGTATAAAACAAGAGCCATATTTTCAAGCATAATCAGCTTCAAACCATGACCCTGTTCGACCCTGTGTGAACCATGACCTATGACCTGTGTTGTGTTGCAGTCCCACACCATGTACCAGGTGGGTTTGATGGAGACGGACACGCACATCGAGTTCTTCTGGAGCTCGCTGGAGAGCTTCTCTCAGGACCAGCTGAGGAAGTTTGTGAAGTTCGCGTGTAACCAGGAGCGTATCCCGTGCACCTGCCCGTGCAAGGACGGCGGCCCCGACACCGCCCACGTCCCGCCGTATCCCATGAAGATCGCTCCTCCGGACGGACCAGGTCAGGAACTTTCTATTCATTTTTTTCTGTTTTAAGCTAGTGTTCAGGTCTGACCACTGGAATGATGGAAATATGCAGGAAATCATTACAGATTTTGTAATACAGTAGCTGTACCTAGACAAAAAATTCCCCAAATTATTTCAATAAACAGAAAAGACAATGGAACAAGATTCTAAAAAATTGTATTTCTGGAGGGTCATGACATTTGGCATCAGATTCACCAGAAATACATCCGGGTGGAGACGTGCATGTTAATGATGACCTCTAACGTTTACTCTTTGCCCCGACCTCAGGTTCCCCAGACTCGTGGTACATCCGGGTGGAGATGTGGGTGTTGATGATGACCTCTAACCCTTGCCCTTTGCCCCGACCTCAGGTTCACCAGACTCGCGGTACATCCAGGTGGAGACATGTATGTAAAAGATGACCTTTACCCTTTGCCCCGACCTCAGGTTCACCGGATTCGCGGTACATCCGGGTGGAGATGTGCATGTTCATGATGACCTCTAACCCTTACCCTTTGCCCTGACCTCAGGTTCGCCAGACTCGCGGTACATCCGGGTGGAGATGTGCATGTTCATGATGACCTCTAACCCTTGCCCTTTGCCCCGACCCCAGGTTCCCCAGATTCGCGGTACATCCGGGTGGAGACGTGCATGTTCATGATCAAGCTGCCGCAGTACTCGTCGCAGGAAACGATGACGGAGAGGCTTCTGTACGCGATCAACTGCCGAGAGGACCCGCTCAGCGGCTGAACTACTGGACTCACAAGGGGGTTTCAAGAGCACTTGTCTGTACGGCGTGTGAGTCTACATGGGGTTATAAGGACTGCTGTACATGAACGGACTCGGAGGATTGTAAATATTATCACCACGGTTCAGAATGTGTTTGTCAGCACTGTGTGTTTGTTAGAGTCTTACTGAACTGTGTCACTCCAAATGCTTTGGACCAAAGACTGCTGAGCTGCTGCAGTCTGACTGTGAACTGCCAGAGGGCGCTGATGCCTATAGCATAACAGAACACTGCAGGAGATGTGCACCCTTCTCCTCCTGAAGACCAGTCCAGTCCGGATATGGCAATGTTCTAATTCTGCACTCTTACTGCTATTTTCCTTTCTAAATTGTTCAAAGCTCTGTATTGTATGAGGCGTTGAAACTGGCTTCGAGGCAGCAGTAATTGAAATGACGCCAGAGCCCAGAAATTTGCAGTCACTCACCCTTACGGTTTCTTCAGTAGCCTGGAAAATTGGGCAGACGAAATAACCTCTTTGATATGGGTATGTGGTGCTGCCTTATGTTTAGCCTGGGTACCATTTTATTTCTACCGGGGCTCCTTACACTCACTTCTTTCTTTCTTTCTTTCTTTATTGACAATGATACAACTCATTACACGGATCTGCCTAGGCAGCTTTGGGCTGGTAGCGGCAGATCCACAGAGATACAGACGAACATACATCATCGGTCGACGTGATCGCACATGTTTACACACGACGGGGTTATACCGCCCCTTACGGGGTGACATACCCTTTCATATGCGCCAGGTCTCCCGTCCGGGTGAATGATGTAAATCACCGTGAGCCGAAGCTAGGTAGTCATTTTCACCTGAGTATAGTGAGGAAAGCCGTGTAAAGTGCCTTTCCCAAGGGCACAAGATCAGTAACACTTCCCTAGAAAATTACACTCACTTCCCTAAGGAGCCCCGGTAGAAATAGGATGGTACCTAGGCTACCTTATGTTAGGTGTGGTGTTCGGATCAGCAATCAACATGACAAACTGAAAGTGTGAAACCAGATCACATTATAATGATTTCTCGAGTATCAAGGGGCCCAGATGCCTATTGGTTAATCGTAAATGTGCACAAATTCGCACCAAATGTGAAGTTTAATGGTGAAGTTCATTTATACGTGAATAATGTAAAGTTGCATTAATTATTATAATAGTCTTTCATATTCTGTAATGTGATGACTTTGTACATAATGTATTTTGTATGTGTATCTATTTATGTTATAGCAGGGTTGAGTTGGTGCAATGGTTAAAGGTGCCCTCGTGTACAATACATGTCATGTATGAGGGTCTGCATGCTCTTTTCTGTAAGGCGTACGCAGCCTATTTTTATTTCCCGTAACTTGTAGGGAAAATCATCTTATCTACGTAATTCGTAGCGAGGCGACCAAATTTAGCGTAATTGCCTTCCTTGATTTAGCGTAATACGTAGGGGGTCCTTCTGAATTCAGCGTAAATCGTTGGCGGGATCCCCCCATGCAGACCCTCATGTATGCAGAACTGACCAGACTTATCATAGTGTACATAGTAATACATGGTCTCATGTTTATTATCTGTGGTTTGCATGTTTTTGGTATTAGATGTGATGAAGGTGTGGACTGTAAACCCAGTTCAGCGCAGATGACTGAAGTTGGTTCAAACGAAGCTCTTGTGAGACATATTCCAACACTGGAGGTTTCTGTGTTAACATCTTAGATGCTGCATTAATTCCTTGTGCCGGAAGTAAAAGTATCTTAAGGCCATGACGTCTTAATGTCTTTTGTTATTGAACTTGGATAAAGACGACGCCGATCTGAAAATCTGAAATTACGACTGTCACATGAAAACAGAGTATAGGGGGGGTTATAAAACAGAGTCGGGGGGGGGGGGCGTTGTACCCACAGTTTAAGAAACAAGAGAGCAGAAGTTTTCCTCCCTGCAAAGTTTGAGAACCAGGAAAATAAATTGTTTCTGTCTGAAGTCAATGACTTTTGACTGATGACATCATGTATTTGTGTCCAGACCAGAGGGGCGGCAACATCAAGGCACAACAAGTTGGTTTAAAGCTGTTGGTAACAAGGCAAGCTATACACTAGCACTTAATCCTTTTTCAGTTTTACGGTCACATTTTTGCTCCGTTTCTGGGAAGTAACAATTACTGAAAACGTAGATTGAGTACTTCCTTGTGTGTGTGTGGATAATTCATTTAATATTTTTCAGCTGTTTTCCACAATATTAAAGATTTATCTGACAATGGGGAGGAGGGAGCAGCAGTCGGTCCTGATGTTGTTATTGACCCAACATTTGGCCAAAAAGCAGTGACTCAAGCAACTGGATATGATTTATTCATTCAGCTTGAGTAAGTGCTTTTTGGCGTGTCTTATTACCTGGATGTCTAACCTTCATCGACGACTCTGCATGAGTTTGTAGTGTCGGCCACACTGCTTTCTTGAGCATTGAGTCATGGATACTTCTATTAAGGTTACTTATCCAGGTAATAAGATACGCCACGTGGCGGTAACTCAAGTAACGCATTTACTTACCGCTTACCGCTAAGCGTAAGCGGTAATATGATTTTGGAAACGGTCAGTCCCTTTCATCAGCAGATAGTGGATGCTACCTGAAAAGGTCTGACTGTCTCCAGAATTATATAAGGTTACGAGAACAACTGCCATTTGGCATATCTTATTACCC
>NC_049989.1:22419422-22421444 GCF_000003815.2 Branchiostoma floridae | reverse complement strand
CTCAACTTTTATCACCGCAAAAAGTAGTAGTAAATAGTACTATAGCTTCAAATAGCCCAGCTCCTTATTTGCCTTAAATGTTTTTAACAACAATATGTGGATATACAGGAAGTACCTTTTAAGTATAAATTGTACATAATTTTCTTCTATAACCATGATGAAGTTTGTGAATTATGGTCTCATTGATGTATTACTCCGCGAGTGGGCACCCTAAAATAGATCCGAGCCAAAAACTAAACGGCTGGATGGACGCGTGTTTTTAGCGGTGAGAAATTCCCTTTTATCCAGCGGAACTGATATCCAAAGTTAGATTGGTGAAATTTTGTTTCTAACTGAAGAAATAAGCAGGTAAAGTTTGGCAGCCGCGCGCTAGATCGGAGGTACACAGTGCTGGGTTTTGAGTGGTGCGGTTGACTGGTGGCAGCTAAAAAGTGCCTGTTGCGATGCCTGGCTAACTGCATTTTGTAACTGTCCTAATAAAAAACTGTACGCATAGAAGCTGTTGGGAATTTTTTGACATGATGACGAGTAACTGTGCTCAACAGAGAATGAAAAAAATCGATCTATTTCAGGTTGGCTTATTACGAACGCGCCCATGTAAAACACGTATTATAACATAGAAATCTATGCAAAGAAAAAAAACTCATCAATGAGACCTTAAATAAAAACGAAAAATATTCATAAAAAATCAACGATTATAGCTGGAGCCAGAATTTCAACAGTGTATATAATCTGACGTCGCGCCGCTTTTTTTGGCCACAACTCGTGCTCTGTGTCTATCACCGTTACCATGGAAACGGACGAGCCTACATTTCCGAGGGGTGTTTTATGACAATTTTTTTTTATAGTTTCGGGCTTTCCCAACAATTTCAAAGCAATTTGAAGGAAGACTATGGTTGCACATTGAAAATATAGCACAAAATCGACTTCTTTTTATTGTTTTCGTTACCGTTTGTGCGAAAAATTGTTATCGCAAGAGGTTCCTCACCTAGCACGTCCCTCTAACCCTTGCCCTTTGCCCTGACCCCAGGTTCGTCAGATTCGCGGTACATCCGGGTGGAGACGTGCATGTTCATGATCAAGCTGCCGCAGTACTCGTCGCAGGAAACGATGACGGAGAGGCTTCTGTACGCGATCAAGGTCTCGTTCCGGTATTACTCCGCCGGTGGACACTCAAACGTAGATCCTTCCAAAATATAAATGGGGCCCAAAATCGTGTGTTTATGTAGGTGATAAATTGCCTTTTATCGCCCCCATGTCATAACGAAGGATTTGAGATGAAAGGTTGTGTATTTCTGACAGGATCAGTTGGAAAAGTTTCGGCATTCGGGCGATTCTCGGACGTGTACGTTTGTTTGTCCTGAGTAATGCGGTAAGCGGGTCACTGAAGGAAAGCCCCACTTTCTGGATAGTTTTTCTGTGCAGTTATAGATATTATAAAAATCGATCCATCGGTCAGATTTTGAGGGTATTTTTTTGATTGATTACTGGATAAGTACTCTTGTAATAGAAATTAAAACATCTCCAGCAGAACGGTTTCTTTATTGGATTTTCGCCCATTAAAGTTGCATAATAATACGTTGTTTTCAATGAGAGAGCAAAAGTCCGGAATGAGACCTCAAGCTGCCGCAGTACTCGTCGCAGGAAACGATGACCGAGAGGCTTCTGTACGCGATCAACTGCCGCGAGGACCCGCTCAGCGGCTGAACTACTGGACTCACAAAGGGGTTTCAAGAGCACTTGTCTGTACGGCGTGTGAGTCTACATGGGGTTATAAGGACTGCTGTACATGAACGGACTCAGAGGATTGTAAATATTATCACCACGGTTCAGAATGTGTATGTCAGCACTGTGTGTTTGTTAGAGTCTTACTGAACTGTGTCACTCCAAATGCTTTGGACCAAAGACTGCTGAGCTGCTGCAGTCTGACTGTGAACTGCCAGAGGGCGCTGATGCCTATAGCATAACAGGACACTGCAGGAGATGTGCGCCCTTCTCCTTCTCAAGAGGCAGTCCAGTCTG
>NC_049989.1:22417190-22418390 GCF_000003815.2 Branchiostoma floridae | reverse complement strand
TATAAAACAGTGGGGGGGGGGCGTTGTACCACAGTTTAAGTGGAGCGGATGTAGTCAGGAATTAAGGGAGCAGAAGTTTTCCTCCCTGCAAAGTCTGAGAACCAAGAAAATAAATTGTTTCTGTCTGAAGTCAATGACCTTTGACTGATGACATCACGTATTTGTGTCCAGACCAGAGGGGCGGCAACATCAAGGCACAACAAGTTGGTTAGCTGTTGGTAACAAGGCAAGCTATACACTACCACCTAATTGCTCTTTCTGTTTTACGGTCACATTTTTGCTCCGTTTCTGGGAAGTAACAATTACTGAAAACGTAGATTGAGTACTTCCTTGTGTTTGTGTGGATAATTCATTTAATATTGTTCAGCCGTTTTCCACAATATTAAAGATTTATTTGACAATGGGAGGAAGGAGCAGCAGTCGGTCCTGATGTTGTTATTGACTCTATATTTGGCCAAAAAGCAGTGACTCAAGCAACTGGATATGATTTATTCATTCAGCTTGAGTAATTGCTTTTGGGCGTGTCTTATTACCTGGATGTCTAACCTTCATCGACGACTCTACATGAATTTGTAGTGTCGGCCACACTGCTTTCTTGAGCATTAGGTCATGGATACTTCTATTAAGGTTACTTATCCAGGTAATAAGATACGCCACGTGGCGGTTACTCAAGTAACGCAATATGATTTTGGAAACGGTCAGTACCTTTCGTCAGCAGATAGTGGATGCTACCTGAAAAGTCTGACTGTCTCCAGAATTATATAAAGTTACTAGAACAACTGCCATTTGGCATATCTTATTACCCAGATACCTAAGCTTTATTGACACACTTTCCTCTTAACTGCTGTTTTAAGGCCATGCAACTGTTAATATTGTGTTAGCCCTTCTGTAGGATGACCTAGAACAGACACACCTGCACCACACACATCCGTCATGAACAACAACGGAGGCACAAACTTTCAGTTCCCCTTTGGAACTTTATTCAACTTTTATCATCACCTCTATCGTTTTACTCAACTTTTATCACCGCAAAATGTAGTTGTAAATAGTACTATATATGGCCTCCTTCGGTCAATATTGACCATGGTAAAATCCTAATTGATATCAGCCCTACAGCGTCGACTGTGGCTAAACAGTCCTATACGAGAATCTCAGTCTCTATGATAAATAGTACTATAGCTTCAAATAGTCGAGCTCCTG
>NC_049989.1:22413663-22416740 GCF_000003815.2 Branchiostoma floridae | reverse complement strand
ATGCAGGCTTTCCCAACAATTTCAAGCAATTTGAAGGAAGACTATGGTTGCACATTGAAAATATAGCACAAAATCGACTTCTTTTTATTGTTTTCGTTACCGTTTGTGCGAAAAATTGTTATCGCAAGAGGTTCCTCACCTAGCATGTCCCACGTCACCTGCTTGGTCAGCTGTTTTTCGGCATTGCCGATAGGCTCTGCAGAATCGAAATTTGCAGAGCAGTGTCCAGGGTGGTGAGGACAAGGATTTTCATTTCCTTGGGCCCTTGACGTGCATGTTGATGATGATCTCTAACCCTTACCCTTTGCCCTGACCTCAGGTTCGCCGGACTCGCGGTACATCCGGGTGAAGACGTGCATGTTCATGATGACCTCTAACCTTTACCCTTTGCCCCGACCTCAGGTTCCCCGGACTCGCGGTACATCCGGGTGGAGACGTGCATGTTCATGATCAAGCTGCCGCAGTACTCGTCGCAGGAAACGATGACGGAGAGGCTTCTGTACGCGATCAACTGCCGAGAGGACCCGCTCAGCGGCTGAACTTCTTGACTCACAAAGGGGTTTCAAGAGCACTTGTCTGTGCGGCGTGAGTCTACATGGGGTTATAAGGACTGCTGTACATGAATGGACTCAGAGGATTGTAAATATTATCACCACGGTTCAGAATGTGTATGTCAGCACTGTGTGTTTGTTAGAGTCTTACTGAACTGTGTCACTCCAAATGCTTTGGACCAAAGACTGCTGAGCTGCTGCAGTCTGACTGTGAACTGCCAGAGGGCGCTGATGCCTATAGCATTACAGGACACTGCAGGAGATGTGCACCCTTCTCCTTCTCAAGACCAGTCCAGTCCGGATATGGCAATGTTCTAATTCTGCACTCTTACTGCTATTTTCCTTTCTAAATTGTTCAAAGCTCTGTATTGTATGAGGCGTTGAAACTGGGTTCGAGGCAGCAGTTATTGAAATGCCACCGGAGCCCAGAACTTTGCAGTCACTCGCCCTTACGGTTTCTTCAGTAGCCTGGAAAATTGGGCAGAGGAAATAACCTCTTTGATATGGGTATGTGGTGCTGCCTTATGTTTAGCCTGGGTACCATCCTATTTCTACCGGGGCTCCTTACACTAGAAGTGAGTGTTAGGAGCCCCGGTAGAAATAGGATGGTACCCAGGCTACCTTATGTTAGGTGTGGTGTTCGGATCAGCAATCAACATGACAAACTGAAAGTGTGAAACCAGATCACATTATAATAATATCTCGAGTATCAAGGGGCCCAGATGCCTATTGGTTAATCGTAAATGTGCACAAATTCACACCAAATGTGAAGTTAAATGGTGAAGTTCATTTATACGTGAATAATGTAAGATGCATTAATTATCATAATAGTCCTTTATATTCTGTAATGTGATGACTTTGTACATAATGTATTTTGTATGTGTATCTATTTATGTTATAGCAGGGTTGAGTTGGTGCAATGGTTAAAGGTGCCCTAGTGTACACTACATGTCATGTATGCAGAACTTATCATAGTGTACATAGTAATACATGGTCTCATGTTTATTATCCGTGGTTTGCATGTTTTTGGTATTAGATGTGATGAAGGTGTGGACTGTAAGCCCAGTTGAGCGCAGAGGACTGAAGTTGGTTCAAATGAAACTCTTGTGAGACATATTCCAACACTGGAGGTTTCTGTGTTAACATCTTAGATGCTGCATTAATTCCTTGTGCCGGAAGTAAAAGTATCTTAAGGCCATGACGTCTTAATGTCTTTTGTTATGGAACTTGGATAAAGATGACGCCGATCTGAAATTACCACTGTCACATGCAAACAGACTCTGGGGGTGTGTGTATAAAACAGAGTAGTCGGGGGGGGGGGGGTGTGGTCCTTGTACCCACAGTTTAAGGGAGCGGATGTAGTCAGGAAGTCAGTTTTAAGTTTTCCTCCCTGCAAAGTCTGAGAACCAAGAAAATAAATTGTTCTGTCTGAAGTCAATGACCTTTGACTGATGACATCATGTATTTGTGTCCAGACCAGAGGGGCGGCAACATCAAGGCACAACAAGTTGGTTAGCTGTTGGTAACAAGGCAAGCTATACACTAGCACTTAATTATTTTTTCAGTTTTACGTTGAACTTCACATTTTTGCTCCGTTTCTGGGAAGTAACAATTACTGAAAACGTAGATTGAATACTTCCATGTGTGTGTGTGGATAATTCATTTAATATTGTTCAGGCGTTTTCCACAATATTAAAGATTTATCTGACAATGGGGAGGAGGGAGCAGCAGTCGGTCCTGATGTTGTTATTGACTCTACATTTGGCCAAAAAGCAGTGACTCAAGCAACTGGATATGATTTATTCATTCAGCTTGAGTAAGTGCTTTTTGGTGTGTCTTATTACCTGGATGTCTAACCTTCATCGACGACTCTACATGAGTTTGTAGTGTCGGCCACACTGCTTTCTTGAGCATTGAGTCATGGATACTTCTATGAAGGTTACTTATCCAGGTAATAAGACACGCCACGTGGCGGTAACTCCAGTAACGCAATATGATTTTGGAAACGGTCAGTACCTTTCATCAGCAGATAGTGGATGCTACCGGAAAAGTCTGACTGTCTCCAGAATTATATAAAGTTACTAGAACAACTGCCATTTGGCATATCTTATTACCCAGATGCCTGAGCTTTATTGACACACTTTCCTCTTAACTGCTGTTTTAATAGTCTCCAAGCAGATCCTACGGTGCCTTAGAAATAGTATCAAAGCTGGCCGGCAACAGGTGCCCGTTTGACTCCCTTAGCCGGCTATCTCCCTTTGGCCGGCTATACTCCTTTGGCAGCTTTGATACTATCTCTAAGGCACCGTTGGGTCAGCTTGGAGACTACTGTTTTAAGGCCATGCAACTGTTAATATTGTGTTGGTCCTTCTGTAGGATGACCTAGAACAGACACACCTGCACCACACACATCCGTCATTAACAACAACGGAGGCACAAACTTTCAGTTCCCCTTTGGAACCTTATTCAACTTTTTATCATCACCTCTATTGGTTCACTCAACTTTTATCACCGCAAAATGTAGTT
>NC_049989.1:22409896-22412713 GCF_000003815.2 Branchiostoma floridae | reverse complement strand
AGTTTCGGGCTTTCCCAACAATTTCAAAGCAATTTGAAGGAAGACTATGGTTGCACATTGAAAATATAGCACAAAATCGACTTCTTTTTATTGTTTTCGTTACCCTTTGTGCGAAAAATTGTTATCGCAAGAGGTTCCTCACCTAGCACGTCCCTCTAACCCTTGCCCTTTGCCCTGACCCCAGGTTCGTCAGATTCGCGGTACATCCGGGTGGAGACGTGCATGTTCATGATCAAGCTGCCGCAGTACTCGTCGCAGGAAACGATGACGGAGAGGCTTCTGTACGCGATCAACTGCCGAGAGGACCCGCTCAGCGGCTGAACTACTGGACTCACAAGGGGGTTTCAAGAGCACTTGTCTGTACGGCGTGAGTCTACATGGGGTTACAAGGACTGCTGTACATGAACGGACTCAGAGGATTGTAAATATTATCACCACGGTTCAGAATGTGTGTGTCAGCACTGTGTGTTTGTTAGAGTCTTGCTGAACTGTGTCACTCCAAATGCTTTGGACCAAAGACTGCTGAGCTGCTGCAGTCTGACTGTGAACTGCCAGAGGGCGCTGATGCCTATAGCATAACAGGACACTGCAGGAGATGTGCACCCTTCTCCTTCTCAAGACCAGTCCAGTCCGGATATGGCAATGTTCTAATTCTGCACTCTTACTGCTATTTTCCTTTCTAAATTGTTCAAAGCTGTGTATTGTATGAGGCGTTGAAACTGGGTTCGAGGCAGCAGTTATTGAAATGCTGCCAGAGCCCAGAACTTTGCAGTCACTCACCCTTACGGTTTCTTCAGTAGCCTGGAAAATTGGGCAGACGAAATAGCCTCTTTGATATGGGTATGTGGTGCTGCCTTATGTTAGCTCGTGGTGTTCGGATCAGCAATCAACATGACAAACTGAAAGTGTGAAACCAGATCACATTATAATAATATCTCGAGTATCAAGGGGCCCCAGATGCCTATTGGTTAATCGTAAATGTGGTCCCATTACAATGATATATCGAGTATCGAGGGGCCCGAGATGCCTATTGGTTAATCGTAAATGTGCACAAATTCACACCAAATGTGAAGTTTCATGGTGAAGTTCATTTATACGTGAATAATGTAAAGTTGCATTAATTATTATAATAGTCTTTCATATTCTGTAATATGATGACTTTGTACATAATGTATTTTGTATGTGTATCTATTTATGTTATAGCAGGGTTGAGTTGGTGCAATGGTTAAAGGTGCCCTCGTGTACAATACATGTCATGTATGCAGAAGTGACCAGACTTATCATAGTGTATATAGTAATACATGGTCTCATGTTTATTATCTGTGGTTTGCATGTTTTTGGTATTCGATGTGATGAAGGTGTGGACTGTAAACCCAGTTCAGCGCAGAGGACTGAAGTTGGTTCAAACGAAGCTCTTGTGAGACATATTCCAACACTGGAGGTTTCTGTGTTAACATCTTAGATGCTGCATTAATTCCTTGTGCCGGAAGTAAAAGTATCTTAAGGCCATGACGTCTTAATGTCTTTTGTTATTGAACTTGGATAAAGATGACGTCGATCTGAAAATCTGAAATTACGACTGTCACATGAAAACAGACTCTAGGGGGGGTATAAAACAGATTCGGGGGGGGGGTATAAAACAGCGTAGTCTGGGGGGGGGGAGCGTTGTACCCACAGTTTAAGGAGCAGAAGTTTTCCTCCCTGCAAAGTCTGAGAACCAAGAAAATAAATTGTTCTGTCTGAAGTCAATGACCTTTGACTGATGACATCATGTATTTGTGTCCAGACCAGAGGGGCGGCAACATCAAGGCACAACAAGTTGGTTAGCTGTTGGTAACAAGGCAAGCTATACACTAGCACTTAATTATTTTTTCAGTTTTACGTTGAACTTCACATTTTTGCTCCGTTTCTGGGAAGTAACAATTACTGAAAACGTAGATTGAATACTTCCATGTGTGTGTGTGGATAATTCATTTAATATTGTTCAGGCGTTTTCCACAATATTAAAGATTTATCTGACAATGGGGAGGAGGGAGCAGCAGTCGGTCCTGATGTTGTTATTGACTCTACATTTGGCCAAAAAGCAGTGACTCAAGCAACTGGATATGATTTATTCATTCAGCTTGAGTAAGTGCTTTTTGGTGTGTCTTATTACCTGGATGTCTAACCTTCATCGACGACTCTACATGAGTTTGTAGTGTCGGCCACACTGCTTTCTTGAGCATTGAGTCATGGATACTTCTATGAAGGTTACTTATCCAGGTAATAAGACACGCCACGTGGCGGTAACTCCAGTAACGCAATATGATTTTGGAAACGGTCAGTACCTTTCATCAGCAGATAGTGGATGCTACCGGAAAAGTCTGACTGTCTCCAGAATTATATAAAGTTACTAGAACAACTGCCATTTGGCATATCTTATTACCCAGATGCCTGAGCTTTATTGACACACTTTCCTCTTAACTGCTGTTTTAATAGTCTCCAAGCAGATCCTACGGTGCCTTAGAAATAGTATCAAAGCTGGCCGGCAACAGGTGCCCGTTTGACTCCCTTAGCCGGCTATCTCCCTTTGGCCGGCTATACTCCTTTGGCAGCTTTGATACTATCTCTAAGGCACCGTTGGGTCAGCTTGGAGACTACTGTTTTAAGGCCATGCAACTGTTAATATTGTGTTGGTCCTTCTGTAGGATGACCTAGAACAGACACACCTGCACCACACACATCCGTCATTAACAACAACGGAGGCACAAACTTTCAGTTCCCCTTTGGAACTTTATTCAACTTTTATCATCACATCTATCGTTCACTCAACTTTTA
>NC_049989.1:22408344-22409673 GCF_000003815.2 Branchiostoma floridae | reverse complement strand
AGGGCTGGATGGACGCGTGTTTTTAGCGGTGAGAAATTCCCTTTTATCCAGCGGAACTGATATCCAAAGTTAGCTTGGTGAAATTTTGTTTCTAACTGAAGAAATAAGCAGGTAAAGTTTGGCAGCCGCGCGCTAGATCGGAGGTACACAGTCCTGGGTTTTGAGTGGTGCGGTTGACTGGTGGCAGCTAAAAAGTGCCTGTTGCGATGCCTGGCTAACTGCATTTTGTAACTGTCCTAATAAAAGATTGTACGCATAGAAGCTGTTGGGAATTTTTTGACATGATGACGAGTAACTGTGCTCAACGGAGAATGAAAAAAATCGATATATTTCAGGTTGGTTTATTACGAACGCGCCCATGTAAAACACGTATTATAACATAGAAGTCTATGCAAAGAAAAAAACAACAACTCATCAATGAGACCTTAAATAAAAACGAAAAATATTCATAAAAAATCAACGATTATAGCTGGAGCCAGAATTTCAACAGTGTATATAATCTGACGTCGCGCCGCTTTTTTTGGCCACAACTCGTGCTCTGTGGGTATCACCGTTACCATGGAAACGGACGAGCCTACATTTCCGAGGGGTGTTTTATGACAATTTTTTTTTTATAGTTTCGGGCTTTCCCAACAATTTCAAAGCAATTTGAAGGAAGACTATGGTTGCACATTGAAAATATAGCACAAAATCGACTTCTTTTTATTGTTTTCGTTACCGTTTGTGCGAAAAATTGTTATCGCAAGAGGTTCCTCACCTAGCACGTCCCTCTAACCCTTGCCCTTTGCCCTGACCCCAGGTTCGTCAGATTCGCGGTACATCCGGGTGGAGACGTGCATGTTCATGATCAAGCTGCCGCAGTACTCGTCGCAGGAAACGATGACGGAGAGGCTTCTGTACGCGATCAACTGCCGAGAGGACCCGCTCAGCGGCTGAACTACTGGACTCACAAGGGGGTTTCAAGAGCACTTGTCTGTGCGGCGTGAGTGTACATGGGGTTATAAGGACTTCTGTACATGAACGGACTCAGAGGATTGTAAATATTATCACCACGGTTCAGAATGTGTATGTCAGCACTGTGTGTTTGTTAGAGTCTTACTGAACTGTGTCACTCCAAATGCTTTGGACCAAAGACTGCTGAGCTGCTGCAGTCTGACTGTGAACTGCCAGAGGGCGCTGATGCCTATAGCATTACAGGGCACTGCAGGAGATGTGCACCCTTCTCCTTCTCAAGACCAGTCCAGTCCGGATATGGCAATGTTCTAATTCTGCACTCTTACTGCTATTTTCCTTTCTAAATTGTTCAAAGCTCTGTATTGTATGAGGCGT
>NC_049989.1:22406397-22407780 GCF_000003815.2 Branchiostoma floridae | reverse complement strand
CCTAGTGTACAATGGTGCCTAGTGTCAATACATGTCATGTATGCAGAAGTGACCAGACTTATCATAGTGTACATAGTAACACATGGTCTCATGTTTATTATCTGTGGTTTGCATGTTTTTGGTATTAGATGTGAAGAAGGTGTGGACTGTAAGCCCAGTTCAGCGCAGAGGACTGAAGTTGGTTCAAACGAAGCTCTTGTGAGACATATTCCAACACTGGAGGTTTCTGTGTTAACATCTTAGATGCTGCATTAATTCCTTGTGCCGGAAGTAAAAGTATCTTAAGGCCATGACGTCTTAATGTCTTTTGTTATTGAACTTGGATAAAGATGACGTCGATCTGAAAATCTGAAATTACGACTGTCACATGAAAACAGACTCTAGGGGGGGTATAAAACAGAGTCGGGGGGGGGGTATAAAACAGAGTAGTCTTGGGGGGAGGGCGCTGTACCCACAGTTTAATGGAGCAGAAGTTTTCCTCCCTGCAAAGTTTGAGAACCAGGAAAATAAATTGTTTCTGTCTGAAGTCAATGACCTTTGACTGATGACATCATGTATTTGTGTCCAGACCAGAGGGGCGGCAACATCAAGGCTGGTTAGCTGTTGGTAACAAGGCAAGCTATGCACTAGCACCTAATTACTCTTTCTGTTTTACGGTCACATTTTTGCTCCGTTTCTGGGAAGTAACAATTACTGAAAACGTAGATTGAGTACTTCCTTGTGTTTGTGTGGATAATTCATTTAATATTGTTCAGCCGTTTTCCACAATATTAAAGATTTATCTGACAATGGGGAGGAGGGAGCAACAGTCGGTCCTGATGTTGTTATTGACTCTACATTTGGCCAAAAAGCAGTGACTCAAGCAACTGGATATGATTTATTCATTCAGCTTGAGTAACTGCTTTTGGGCGTGTCTTATTACCTGGATGTCTAACCTTCATCGACGACTCTACATGAGTTTGTAGTGTCGGCCACACTGCTTTCTTGAGCATTGAATCATTGATACTTCTATGAAGGTTACTTATCCAGGTAATAAGATACGCCACGTGGCGGTAACTCCAGTAATGCATTTACTTACCGGGGGTCAAGGGACCTGTAAGCGGTAATATGATTTTGGAAACGGTCAGTACCTTTCGTCAGCAGATAGTGGATGCTGCCTGAAAAGTCTGACTGTCTCCAGAATTATATAAAGTTACCAGAACAACTGCCATTTGGCATATCTTATTACCCAGATGCCTAAGCTTTATTGACACACTTTCCTCTTAACTGCTGTTTTAATAGTCTCCAAGCAGATCCTACGGTGCCTTAGAAATAGTATCAAAGCTGGCCGGCAACAGGTGCCCGTTTGACTCCCTTAGCCGGCTATCTCCCTTTGGCCGGCTA
>NC_049989.1:22404729-22406071 GCF_000003815.2 Branchiostoma floridae | reverse complement strand
AACAGTCCTATACGAGAATACCAAGTCCCTCTGACAAATAGTTCTTAGCTTTAAATAGTCCAGCCCCTCATTTGCCTTAAATGTTTTTAACAACAATATGTGGATATACAGGAAGTACGTTTTAAGTATTTGTACTTAACTTTCTTATATAACCATGATGAAGTTTGTAAATTATGGTCTGATTGATGTATTACTCCGCGAGTGGGCACCCTAAAATAGATCCGATCCAAAAACTAAACGGCTGGATGGACGCGTGTTTTTAGCGGTGAGAAATTCCCTTTTATCCAGCGGAACTGATATCCAAAGTTAGATTGGTGAAATTTTGTTTGTAACTGAAGAAATAAGCAGGTAAAGTTTGGCAGCCGCGCGCTAGATCGGAGGTACACAGTGCTGGGTTTTGAGTGGTGCGGTTGACTGGTGGCAGCTAAAAAGTGCCTGTTGCGATGCCTGGCTAACTGCATTTTGTAATTGTCCTAATAAAAGACTGTACGCATAGAAGCTGTTGGGAATTTTTTGACATGATGACGAGTAACTGTGCTCAACAGAGAATGAAAAAAATCGATCTATTTCAGGTTGGTTTATTACGAACGCGCCCATGTAAAACACGTATTATAACATAGAAGTCTATGCAAAGAAAAAAAACTCATCAATGAGACCTTAAATAAAAACGAAAAATATTCATAAAAAATCAACGATTATAGCTGGAGCCAGAATTTCAACAGTGTATATAATCTGACGTCGCGCCGCTTTTTTTGGCCACAACTCGTGCTCTGTGTCTATCACCGTTACCATGGAAACGGACGAGCCTACATTTCCGAGGGGTGTTTTATGACAATTTTCTTTTATAGTTTTGGGCTTTCCCAACAATTTCAAAGCAATTTGAAGGAAGACTATGGTTGCACATTGAAAATATAGCACAAAATCGACTTCTTTTTATTGTTTTCGTTACCGTTTGTGCGAAAAATTGTTATCGCAAGAGGTTCCTCACCTAGCACGTCCCTCTAACCCTTGCCCTTTGCCCTGACCCCAGGTTCCCCGGACTCGCGGTACATCCGGGTGGAGACGTGCATGTTCATGATCAAGCTGCCGCAGTACTCGTCGCAGGAAACGATGACGGAGAGGCTTCTGTACGCGATCAAGGTCTCGTTCCGGTATTACTCCGCCGGTGGACACTCAAACGTAGATCCTTCCAAAATATAAATGGGGCCCAAAATCGTGTGTTTATGTAGGTGATAAATTGCCTTTTATCGCCCCCATGTCATAACGAAGGATTTGAGATGAAAGGTTGTGTATTTCTGACAGGATCAGTGGAAAAGTTTCTGTTTGTTAGAGTCTTACTGAA
>NC_049989.1:22388286-22403553 GCF_000003815.2 Branchiostoma floridae | reverse complement strand
AAATTGTTTCTGTCTGAAGTCATGACCTTTGACTGATGTATCATCATGTATTTGTGTCCAGACCAGAGGGGCGGCAACATCAAGGCACCACAAGTTGGTTAGCTGTTGGTAAAAACATAAGCTATGCACTAGCACTTAATTACTTTTTCAGCTTTACGTTGAACTTCACATTTTTGCTCCGTTTCTGGGAAGTAACAATTACTGAAAACGTAGATTGATTACTTCCTTGTGTTTGTGTGGATAATTCATTTAATATTGTTCAGCCGTTTTCCACAATATTAAAGATTTATCTGACAATGGGGAGGAAGGAGCAGGAGTTGGTCCTGATGTTGTTATTGACCCTACATTTGGCCAAAAAGCAGTGACTCAAGCAACTGGATATGATTTATTCATTCAGCTTGAGTAACTGCCTTTTTGGGCATCTTATTACCTGGATGTCTAACCTTCATCGACGACTCTACATGAGTTTGTAGTGTCGGCCACACTGCTTTCTTGAGCATTGAGTCATGGATACTTCTATGAAGATTACTTATCCAGGTACTAAGATACGCCAAGTGGCGGTAACTCCAGTAATGCAATATGATTTTGGAAACGGTCAGTAACTTTCGTCAGCAGATAGTGGATGCTGCCTGAAACGTCTGACTGTCTCCAGAATTATATAAAGTTACTAGAACAACTGCCATTTGGCATATCTTATTACCCAGATGCCTAAGCTTAATCGACACACTTTCCTCTTAACTGCTGTTTTAATAGTCTCCAAGCAGATCCTACGGTGCCTTAGAAATAGTATCAAAGCTGGCCGGCAACAGGTGCCCGTTTGACTCCCTTAGCCGGCTATCTCCCTTTGGCCGGCTATACTCCTTTGGAAGCTTTGATACTATCTCTAAGGCACCGTTGGGTCTGCTTGGAGACTACTGTTTTAAGGCCATGCAACTGTTGATATTGTGTTAGCCCTTCTGTAGGATGACCTAGAACAGACACACCTGCACCACACACATCCGTCATGAACAACAACGGAGGCACAAACTTTCAGTTCCCCTTTGGAACTTTATTCAACTTGTATCATCACCTCTATCGTTTACTCAACTTTTATCACCGCAAACTGTAGTTGTAAATAGTACTATATATGGCCTCCTTCGGTCAATATTGACCATGGTAAAATCCTAATTGATATCAGCCCTACAGCGTCGACTGTGGCTAAACAGTCATACGAGAATGACAGTCCCTATGATAAATAGTACTATAGCTTCAAATAGTCGAGCTCCTTATTTGCCTTAAATGTTTTTAACAACAATATGTGGATATACAGGTAGTATAAATTGTACATAACTTTCTTATATAACCATGATGAAGTTTGTAAATTCTAGCAAGAATTGATACAAACAGAAACGTGTTAGTCTGTATCTGAACATTTATGAGCATCAAAATGTTAGGGATATTTGAGGGTGCTCAGGGGTCTATCAGGACATACAGCTGTGTATGTATGAAATGTTGGGGGGTACCCAGGGGTTTATCAGGATATTGTTGCTGCGCATGTATGAGATGTTGGGGATATTTGGGGGTACCCAGGGGTTTATCAGGACATTGTTGCTGTGTATGTATGAAATGTTTGGGGGTACCCAGGGGTTTATCAGGATATTGTTGCTGCGTATGTATGAAATGTTTGGGGGTACCCAGGGGTTTATCAGGACATTGTTGCTGTGTATGTATGAAATGTTAGGGATGTTTGGGGGTACCCAGGGGTTTATCAGAATGTTACTGCCCCATGGGGAGGTTGCCAGTATGATGTGTTTTTTAGATGTTCGGGAAATTAGTATCTATTAGTAAATTAGTATCTGAAGAAAATAAAATTCCATTTCCTGAATTTAACAATTCTTTTAAAACAAAGTCGAAATGCAGTTATATGATAATGATACTAAATCTTAAAAGATATATCCTTTGATCACAAAGTCGTCAGTAAAATTAACAATATGCTAAACTTCTGTTCTGTGTGAAAGTTGAACAATTACTAATGTACATGATGTTAGTTCTTATATCACTCAAATAACAAAGAATAACGGATTAAACCTGAACCCAGAAATGTAATCTAAACTTGAATCGTCGTAATTTAAAGTAATAAAATTGTCACTTATTCACCCTAAAAATAATGTGATTAGTACAGTTGCAAGAGGATAAAATTAATACACGTTAAATGTAACATTCAAGTAACAAACCAAACAAATTCGGCAGTGCACCAAATGTCTCTAAATTTTACCATAACATAGTATATTGATCATGATAATCCTATATGGTAAATATACCGATTTTCGTCAGTGTAAATATTGCTATGGCAATGGTTGGTTATTAATGGTCTTCTGTGGTTTTCTTTGAAATAAATTCTTTTGATCAAACATTGATAGTACATCAGTGGTTCTCGTATCCTGCAGTCTACATTCTTCGTCGATATTCAGACATTTGAACAGATTTTAAGTTCTCTCTCTCTCAGACCCTGTAACCATCTCAGTATGATGTACATGAAATAAGAGTTCCCATTATTTAAACGGCCCATCGGGCAAACATAATGACGATCTAGTTGGTGGTTTCACATATATACGTGTAGGTATTCTAGCGTGGTTGGAGAGCAAGTAACAAAGATATTTTGATGCCCGACCATATTACAGGTAGCCAGTCTCACTGACATTCAATAGACTTGTGGAAACTACTGTTTTCAAATGGATGTTCTCATATTTGTCGGACTAATATACATCATTACTTGTGGACCAGTTCTGTTGTCAGTATAGCTAACATATTTGTTTATTTTCATCCTTGTGGGATTTTGAATCATGATTTATCGTCATTTTCATCTTTTGGAACAATGGGCCAAAATGTTCTTTCCTACATTTCTAAATCTAGTACAAGTACATGATACTCTGTACATGACCAGCTCCATAACATGCATCTAGAGCAGCAGCTCCTAGTGCATAGGAAGGCTTTTCCACTACAGATTCGTTTTAATTAGTTGTCTGGTCCTGTGGGACTATTTTCGTCAAATATTCTGTAAGCTACAGCTTTTGGCAGGTTCCTTCCTCTAAACGGTAGGTATAGCCTGAGTACCAAGAGGTTAGCAAACGAAAGTATTGAGCCAGCGGTCACTACGGAGGATGGTACTCAGGCTATGGGGTAGGCTCCTCTAAACCTACATGTACAATCAATCGTTCGCATGCATCATTGGTTGATCACATGTACATCACATGTACATTACATGTACCTGCGGTTGTGAAAAGGCACCTCTAAACCTACATGTTCCTACAGTTTTGGGTAGGTACCCCTAAATTAACATGTACCTACAGTTTTCGGGAGGCCCCTCTAAACCTATATATACCTGCGGTTGTGGGTAGGCACCTCTAAACCTACATGTACCTATAGTTTTGGGTAGGCATCTCTAAACCTACATGTAACTGCAGTTTTGGGTAGGCATCTCTAAACCTACGTGTAACTGCAGTTTTGGGTAGATACCTTTAAACCTACAGGTACCTATAGTTATGGGTAGGTACCTCTTAACCTACATGTACCTACAGTTTTGAGCACGTACCTCTAACCTTCATGTACCTACAGTTTTGGATAGGTTGCTCTAACCTTCATGTCTCGGTTTTGGGCAGGTACCTCTAATTCTACGCGTACCTACAGTTTTGGGTAAGCACCTCTAAACCTACAGTTTTGGGTAAGCACCTCTAAACCTACAGTTTCGGGCAGGCGTCTCTAAAACTACAGTTTCGGGCAGGCGTCTCTAAAACTACACGTACCAACAGTCTTGGATCTGCTGTTCTAAACGATCATGTACCTACAGTTTTGGTAGGCATCTGTAAACCTACCAGTTTTAGACAAGCAGTTCTAAACCTTCATGTACCTACAGTCTTAGGCAGGCAGTTCTAAACTTATATGTACCTCGATTTGAGCCAGGTAGCTCCAAACAGCTATAGACAACTGGTTTAGAGCTTGTAATACCCATTCAAGAGCTTGTGACACCTATTTTAGAGCTTGTGACACCTGTTTTAGATATTGTGACACCTGTTTAAGAGCTTGTGACACCTGTTTCAGAGCTTGTGACACCTGTTTTAGAGCTAGTCACACCTTTTAAAGAGCTAGTCACACCTGTTTTAGAGCTTGTGACACCTGTTTAGAGCTTGTGACACCTGTTTTGGAGCTTTTGACACCTGCTTTTAAAACTACAGTTTTGGTGAGCACCTCTAAACCTACATGTGCCTACAGTTTTGGGTAGGCATCACTAAACCTACATGTACCTACAGTTTTGGGTAGACACCTCTAAACCTACATGTACCTACAGTTTTGGGTAGGCACCTCTAAACCTGCATGAAACTACAGTTTTGGTGAGCACCTCTAAACCTACATGTGCCTACAGTTTTGGGTAGGCATCACTAAACTTACACGTACCTACAGTTTTGGGTAGACACCTCTAAACCTACATGTACCTACAGTTTTGGGTAGACACCTCTAAACCTACATGTACCTACAGTTTTGGGTAGCCACCTCCAAACCTACATGTACCCACAGTTTTGGGTAGGCACCCCTAAACCTACGTGTACCTACAGTTTTGGGTAGGTACCTCTTTAAAGCTACATGTGCCTACAGTTTTGGGTAGGCACCTCTAAACCTACACGTACCTACAGTTTTGGGTAGACACCTAAACCTACATATACCTACAGTTTTGGGCAGGCTCCTCTAAACCTACATGTACCTACAGTTTTGGGTAGGCACCTCTAAACCCGCATGTACCTACAGTTTTGGGCAGGCACCTCTAAACCTACATGTACCTACAGTTTTGGGTAGGCACCTGTTTTAGCGATTGAGACACCAGTTTTAGAGCTTATGAAACTTGTTTTAAAGGCTGTTTTATGCTGTTTAGAATTATGTCTTTAGGTGCAGTTGTTCCTGAGATCTGTGAGACACGTGCTCCAACGCGTACTTTTATCTGGACACACCTTCCGAAACTTTTTTGTGCATTTACTGCATTTCCTGCGACAATTACTGCACCCTCTCTTGCAACTAGCTTTTTTCCAAAACTGTATGGTGACACAATTCTTCCAATAGGTACTACAAGGTCAGATCAGATCTTCAGTTGTTACATCGTTTAGCAAGCTTTTCCCGGCAAGATTAGCAGGTCCAGCACATATGATCTGGCTTTCGAAGCCATAATAACCTGTCATCATTTGTTTAAAGGGAAGCATGTTACAGTCACACTGCCAGGGGTTGTCGTGAAGGACAACAGTAGAAATGGAGGCCAGAACAGGAAACATGTCAGCCTGGAGGCTGGTCAACTGATTCTGGTGAAGGTACAATTCCCTCAGGTTGAGGCCCTCAAATACGTTGGCTTGAAGACTAGACAACTGATTATCGTCAAGGTGTAACTTAAACAGGTTACTATTAAAAATGCCAGCTTGAAGACTAGACAACCGATTGTCGGAAAGGTATATTTCCAACAGGTCAATTTGGTCCACAAATGTTCCAATATTGATTATTGAGATCTGGTTGGATCTAAGGTCTAAATAAAGTATGTTGTTACTATACTCATAGAAATCATCCGGATGTAAGGTGGTGATGCTATTGTTATGCAAATCAAAATAAAAAGACACAGTTAGGTTTTGTGGAACACTGGTGAGACCTCTTGAGCTGCAATCACCACCGCCACCGCAACTGCTTGTCCCAGCCTCCTTCAGGGCGATCAGCAGCAGAACCAGCAGTGTCTTCACCATCATGTTGATCTCTCAAGGCTTTCTCTTTTCAACTAAAATAGGAAAATTTGTATCCTCTATCAGGTATTATTTGTGACTGAAGCAAAATGAAAATGGCTGATGTTACGGCTGATTTTCTATTGATAATAATACCTTTTCCTCTTTTACACTTTTGCACGTAAGGGTTATTTCATTGGAATACTTGGAGACGAAATATGTATTGGCTTTTAATTGTATATAATCAAGTTCATACATAACGATTGACAAGATGATTTCTGATTGATTTGGTTTCGTCAAAACAACACCAGACTCTAGATCTGTGGTGACTTCTTGTATTTTTTTAAAAACCTGGAATATTGACAGAATAACCCTATCCAAAAGGCTTCTTTGCACTATTACAGGATGAACCTGACTTCAATCCACGCACCTGGACAGCGATTCTTGGGTTCGCCTCTCGTTGTAGACTGAATATGACACAGGGCACAATTACCTGCAGTTCTTAAGTCAAGGCCACGATGTCTATAAGAAAATAAGAGCATTTGAGGTTAATTCATATCATACACTGAAGGGTGTATATTGTTTTTACGTACGGCCATACAGATAACGCAACAAAAGTAGGCATTTGCTTGAGAGCAAATACAGCATATTTCAGCCATCTCCCCCCCCCCCCCATGCAACAATAGACTGCCACACAGGCCAAGGCTGTAAACAGCTATAACTGTAACAGTCAAATACACAGTTATAACACCAGACAGGCTCAACAGTTACACAGACCAAAGTACACATCTCGAACAGGCCAACGAACATTTGCCTTCAGAGCGGTCTCTAACTACAGTTCCCTTAAAGTTAAACTAACGACAAAATCAGAATTTATTGAATTTGAATCCATTCAAACGAGCCTTACAATCTGACCTTTGGCTCCTCTGATCAATAGCCTAGTAATTTGTTTTCAAATGACCTTGATTTCGAAGTTTGTTTATGTTTTGCTCTGTTCTATTTATATCATTGTTGTGAGGAGATTAATAATCTTGAGATGTTAGTGTTTAACTTAACTAATGTTGAGTTCATTAGCTAAGTCATTACCCCTATCTGTGATTACTTACGTTTTATGTTACGTGATTATTGTTAAGTTTCTTTTGATTGATTTGGGTCCCCTTGGAAATCATTTTTTTAAATGTAGGGATTGCTATAGAAGTTTAATAAAAAGCCAACTATGCATGCGCAGTTTTATTAATGATGTTTATGTTGTTTTTCTGATTGTTGACTATGCTGAGAAAGGAATGTGTAGAAAATGTTCCACTACATAAATGTGCCTGCTGCAGAACCTTTGACAGGAACATGGGGCATACAGGAGGGACAGTCAGAATGGTTTTGCTCCCTTCACACAAGGCACCACAGATGGTGGAAGAGGGAATCTCATTTCTCACCCACCGTCTGAGGCTTGGTGCCGGCAGTAACATGCTAACAAGCTGGTTTCCACGGTAATGGGGGCTTGGCCTACCATTGGCGTTACAAATTTCTATAACGGTTCCCTCAGCTTATCGAAAGAGGAGCACAAACTTTGCGGGGAGGGACAGCAGAGTACACAGTACACAGTCTGAGCAAAAATGAATCTTACAAAATCCCTTTGCAAAGATGGAGGTGTTCCGGAAGACTACATTATTGTATAGGGGGCGATTGTTTGTAATAAAAGTAAAAGTAACCCCTCTTACTTCAGAGAGAGAGAGGCGGTCAAACTTCTCACATTATTCACAACAGAATTATAAGATAAATCTGGTTACAGGAAGGTTAGTGAGTGTAGCATACATATCATGACAACACAAAGCCATGACGCACCACTGGAAAGGGCAACTGGGCGGTAACTTGGGCAGACTACTCTCTGCTGAGGTAGGGGTCAGGCAGGTTAAGGACATGCCGACTTTACACAGTCACAAAAAGCCGCTTCAGACTTCTACTATAAACAGAAAGATAAACGTCACAAAATCTTCATGGATTGTGCATAAAACATCCTTTCGTGGTGCCTGGCTTCGCCATGTTAGAAAAAAATCGTCTTGTTGACAAACGTAGAGGTTTTTTTATAGCAGGAATGAAACTAGAGAACAGCAGGCTGGCGGGCTTTCATGAATGTGTTGCTGACATAAGCAACTCCGAGAAACGCACAGAATTTGTATTACACTGTATCTCTAAAGATTCATGTGATCTATGCTTGTTTAAAGTTGCACATAATGGGGGGGGGGGGGCTTAACATGAACCACAGCCCAGAATGGCACGGATGTTTGTTTGTTTTATCTTAAGCTTCTTATACACAAGTACCCCGTGTTTTTGCCACTGACGATGCTGTTTAGAAGGCGGGGCAAAATCTTTTTCACGGCAAACTCGACGTCTGCAACGGGGGCTACTAACTTCCCATTTCACTGACACTGAGGAAACATTCTCCACTTACAGTGTACATGTACAGTGGAAATGATTGAAAAGAAATTAAAAGAAATGCGGTTTTCCCCAACCTTGTGCGCAAAGTGAGCCAAAGGTAAGAAAGGTTAGAAAGTAAGAAAGAGTACCTAGCTTCGGGCAGGATGTAGAATTAAACCTTACAGTCTGACCTGAACAGGTGAATGACCTGGAATGGTGCCCCGCCTGATTTACGTACACTTCAACAAATCCGCCAAGGACGGTACGTTAATCTTACAAGCTCAGCTACAGGTGTCCGAACTGCTACAGTTTTCCTCAGATATTTTATATATATGTGGTCGCGTACGTCCCCATGACTGCAGACGCAGAATACAGTGAATGATCATGAAGTATTGTCCCGACTCCATTGATGAAACATCAATCTTTTTCGCACTAGCGTTGTGTTACTTTTGTTCTGTCACCTTATGACAGAATGTGAGACTGACAAAAGTGAAACTAAGGTTCAGGCATATTTCACGTTCAGATCTCCCTTGAACATGTTTGGGAATCATAACTAATGAGATGCAAAGAACATTTATAAACAAATTGGCTGTAAGATTACAGAAGGAACCGTTCTGGCAGTATTTTTGGCTGATGTTTCCTCGTCGCCATTTTGAAGTGACGTAGTGGCCAGTGTTTTGTCGCTGAAACCAAACTTTTGTTCCAACAACTTTTTTCATCCGTAAATGCAGAAATGACACCATCTATGACGCATGCGCAGGACTGGGGAGAAACAGGAGGACTCACCAAGGTGCGGAGGGATGGCAGATCTCGGCTCTTCTGTCCAAGAACTTCTGAACGTGTCGGGGCGCGTCGCGTCGTATGTGCGTGTCGGGGAGCGTCTAATGTTCGATGCCCGCATAGATAGTGGTTGGACTAGGTTTAGAGGTCAGATTAGAGGTCAGGCTGCCTAATATTGTCTTACTTGCCTATGGGCGATAAACCATTTGTTACAAGCTGATGCCCTTTTGTATCAACATAAATCTGTTTCTAATTATAATAGTCGTAGAAGAACCTTGTTACAACGAGTGAAAGAAATTTTAGATGGTACTGGCCACTCCTACCCTTTTCATTCATGTAACTCACTTAGTGATATCAGATCTATATGTACAATGATAAGATCTAGAATCTCTGATATGTTAATTCAAACCTCTCGTCATAACTTGAGTATAGATACTGGTAAGCTAATATTCTATAAGACCTGTAAAACAGCACATACTATGGAAAAATACTTAGAATTAGATAATTTTGATTTACGCTCAGCAATCAGCAAAATTAGAATTAGTGCACAGCTTCTCGAAATTGAGAGAGGGCGGTACAAGAGGCTATCCGTTTGTGAAAAAAAACATGCAAGCAATGTACGTCAAACGTGGTGGAAGACAAAACACATTTTATGTCAAACTGCTCTTTCTATAATCAAGAAAGAAAAGAGCTGTTCAAAGAGGCCATCAAATTCCACCCAAAGTTCCTCACATTCACTGACAAAAAGAAAAGAAAACAGTTCTTCTTTTAACATCACAAAACCCACACATAATAGAAAAGGTGGGATCTTTCGTCTTCCACTGTCTTCGAAAACGGAGTTCGGAACCCAATAACCCAGGATGTAGAGTTAGCTTTTACTAGTTTTAGACTAGATTAAACACTTGTGATATTGTATTTTAGACTGTTTGAATCTTTTATGTTACCTGCAATTAGCCCACGGGTAATAAACTTGACTATGTCTGTGTCGCTAAAATGGGTTTGTCACAGAGCTGACCATTGAGTTTAACAGAATTTGACTTTCGAAATAATCCTTTCCACTTCAACCATAGGCGTCAGGCCAATCGCCCGTGCTGAACTGCCGGGTTGATGTTCCGAGTGTGACCCGAAGCTCTAGTACTCAGGATCAGCCGAGTGGGTGCCGAGCGTTCCGACGGATGCCGAAGGTACCCGAAGCTGAAGGTGCGGAAGGCACCAGACAGAAGGTTCGGCGAGACCGGGGAGCGAGCGGAGATATTTCTGGTATTAAAGGAGGCTCAAGAATGGCCGAAAGTACAGCACAGCGCTGACGGGGCGGTTCCGAGGCCAATTACCCGGTACTAACACTAAGTTTTCGGTTGTGTAAGATCGTCTAAAAGTACCAGGCCGCATTCCAAGACTTGTGGCAAATTAGTCCCACGACTTGATATGCAGGATGTATCTATTCCGCTAGGTGACGCTCCGTCTGTAGGACTGAGGAGTAGGCCTCTGCAGCCTGCTGTTAATCTGGTCTATACTAATGTCAGAATATCTATAATTCTGTTAATTTCCTCCATAAAACTGTGCCTGCCGATGCATAATTACCCCAAGCCTCTGTTTTTTTGTTTATTTTGCTGTCCAGACCGAACCGACAGATAAAACTAACGGGCCATGATGTAGTCTGGATGCACCAGTCTGCTTGGTCCCTCCAACAAGGAAGAGTAAACTAAAGTATGAACCATCCTAAATATGCAGTCTCCTAGAAACTCCAAACAACAAACCTGCATGTGCTGGGGCCGTCTTACACGTGGCAAACAGTTGCCCCTGTAGGACTAGTGTGCCAGTGGACGAGAGGGTGGAGAAGGACGTGCACACCCCTCCTTCACCTTAAAAACCCAAGTGCAGGCCAGGCAGACGGGTCGCCTTAAACCCGTCTGCCTACCATTGTCTTCCGAGACAGACGGATGCCAACGAAATATGCAGTGAAGTTTCACTGATTGTTGATTAAGTTATGGCTCGGCGATGATTGGAATTCTTATATTCTTTCCTGTGGAGGATTTTTCTGTGTCAGCCTGATAGCTAGTCCCTAATTCAGCACGACATGACTGTGACGAGAGGAGGTTTCACTAGATCATAAAACTCGCTCCCTGCTACAATGCGGTAGACCTTAAACACTTGCTGCTCAGGAAATTACGTCAAGGCGATGTAAGTAACCAAACAGCACCTTTGATTTCTTGTCTTCAAGCATTTTAAAGTAATACATTGGAGCGATTTGGGAACGAAGAGCCTTGGATAATTGTTAACTGCCTTCAAACATAGCAAATAGCATTTTTGTAAGACCAGAATGTTAGAATTATCTGCTTACATTGAAAAGGACCACTACTCGTGCAGATAAGTGTGTTGGTTTCTTTTACATGCCTGAGGACTAGTGGGACCTCCACTTCTTTCCATCTGAGTTGAGTAGGAAAAACACTCTACAAAGTATTTGATTTTCCATGCGCCATTGGGGCCTGTGGGATTCAAACCCAGAACCTTATGATTCTAAGTGTGAGAATAAACAAAAAACAAATCTTCCAAATTTCAGAGCAGTTTATAGATAAATTGTACATGTACATGTATGTCCGTAGGAAATACACCTAAGGGATTTCATGTTTCTTCTTGGGTTATATACATCACTTCTCTACAACACTTTGTCTATGCTGGATAAAATGGAGTATGGTAGTTGAACACACACCACTACCAGTGGACTAGACCCTGCTGTAGTGATTGCAAAAAGTTGTGTGGCCCAAGGGCTATTGTAAGGGAGATGGGGTCCGCCCTATGCACCATCTGGAACGGGAGGCACTTTAACTTTTAACTAACAAACCAACCTACACACCTGCACCACAACCATCCGTCATTAACAACGCTGGAGACACAGACTTTTAGTTCCCCTTTGGAACTTTTATTAAACCCAGTTTTCACCATAAAATAAGTAGTTGTCAATAGTACTAAATAAGCTAGACGTTTTTTCTTTAATTTACACAAGTTTGAAATACCAAAAAGTAGACGATAAATACTGCACAAAGGAAATCCTTTCACCCTAGAATTGCTTCAGTCTTATAACTATAAAATTCTAAGTGTTATAGTTACACAGAAACAAGTGTCGTGTTTCATCAACGGTATTTTCTAACAGTTGACATTTATGATTAAGAACTCAATCAGGTATTATAACGCAGAACATAACTGCTGTGTATGTATGAAATGTTAAGGATATTTAGGGTTACTGCTGTAAGGGGAAGTTGAAAATGTAACGTTTGTGATTTTAGTTCAACAAAATGGCTTCTGAGGAAAAATGACACTTGTTTCAAGAGTGAACAAGAGTTTTGCTCAGAAAATACTGCATATAATAACAATTATATCATGTCAATGAAATGTGAAAAGATCCATCCTTTGATCACAAAGTCGTCAGTAAAAATCAACAATGTTAAGCTTCTATTGTGTATGGAAGTTAAACAATTACAAGCCTTAATGATATATGTTTCCATCACCCGAAATAGCATTTATAATAACGATAGATTTTTAAGTAAAAGAGACCTGAATGATATCATGAAATTTAGGTTAAAATCAATAGATAGGTAAATGATAAAGTGATGAAATTGTGACCAGATCAACCTGAAAATATTATCAATCGGTTAAGTTGGAGGAATGCAACCAAACAAGCTATATATACATTAATTTGTGTATAACGTAATGAAACAACCAAGTTCACCATAACGTTTTTAACATAAGATTTTACCATAAAGATGATATATATGAATATACAAATATTTTTTTCAGAAAAATTCTCAATCATATCACAAATTGTTGGGTAACACATCTTTGTAGGTATGTGTGATATGGAAGAAAATCCATTCTTGTGACCAAACATCGTACATCAGTGCTTATAGAAAAATTGTTAAACTTTCCTTCCAACACTATAATGACTATAGGGACTTTTCGGGGTAAGTCCCTATAGTCATTATAGTGTTGGAAGGACAGTTATGCAATTTTTCTCTTATGTATTCTACCAACACAGATGAACTTTCATGCTAAGTACATCAGTGCTGTCATGGGCATCCTGCAGTCTACGTTCTTCCATTGATATCCAACCTTTTCAAACAGTTTCTATGATTGTAATTTATACCTCTGTTATCATCATCTGTTACTGAGACGACTGTTCTAATATCTGTGTTACTTTGTACCAACTTTCACATATTCATGTTAACCTGTGGACCGGGTCTGTTGTCAGTATAGCTGATATTTCTGGGTAGTGTCACATTTGTAGGACTGTGGTCCAACTTTTCGCTTTCTGATTGTCAAATTCCAATAAATGGTAACTTGTGAACCAGTCAAATGACAATGCCACCCTGCTGTTTGCATACTTTTGGGACTGTGGGCCATTTCTTTTTCGTTTAATGACTTCTCTGTAGATTTCGACAAGTTGAAGATACTGGGTTATGAACAGGATTACTTTTCATTGGGGGCCGACAGTTTTGGATAGGCACCTCTAAACCTTTAAGCAGGCACCTCCTTAACCTACATGTACCTACAGTTTTTTGTAGGCACCTTTAATCCTACAGGTACCTACAGTTTTGGGCAGACACCTCTAAAGCTGCAGGTACCTACATTTTGGGCAGACACCTCTAAAGCTACAGGTACCTACATTTTGGGCAGACACCTCTAAAGCTACAGGTACTTACATTTTGGGCAGACACATCTAAAGCTACAGGTACCTACATTTTGGGCAGACACCTCTAAAGCTACAGGTACCTACATTTTGGGCAGACACCTCTAAAGCTACAGGTACCTACATTTTGGGCAGACACCTCTAAAGCTACAGGTACCTACATTTTGGGCAGACACCTCTAAAGCTACAGGTACCTACATTTTGGGCAGACACCTCTAAAGCTACAGGTACTTACATTTTGGGTAGACACCTCTAAAGCTACAGGTACCTACATTTTGGGCAGACACCTCTAAAGCTACAGGTACCTACATTTTGGGCAGACACCTCTAAAGCTACAGGTACCTACATTTTGGGTAGACACATCTAAAGCTACAGGTACCTACATTTTGGGCAGACACCTCTAAAGCTACAGGTACCTACATTTTGGGCAGACACCTCTAAAGCTACAGGTACCTACATTTTGGGCAGACACCTTTAAAGCTACAGGTACCTACATTTTGGGCAGACACCTCTAAAGCTACAGGTACTTACATTTTGGGTAGGCACCTCTAAACCTACATGTACCTACAGTTTTGGGTAGGCACCTCTAAACCTACATGGACCTACAGTTTTGGGTAGGCACCTCTAAACCTACATGTACCTACAGTCTTGGACAGACACCCCAAAAGCTACGGGTACCTATAGTTTTTGGCAGGCACCTCTAAACCTATTTGTACCTACGGTGTGGGCCAGGTAGCTCTAAACAGCTCTAAACACCTTTAGAGCGTGTGACACATGTTTTAGAGATTGAGACCACGTTTTAGAACTGATGAAACTTGTTTTAGAGGCTGTTTCATGCTGTTTAGAATTATGTCTTTAGGTGCACATGTTCCTGAGGTTTCTGAGACACGTGTCCCTACGCGTGCTCTTATCTGGACACACCTTCCGAAACTGCTTCGTGCATTTACTGCATTTCTTCCGACAATTATTGCACCTCCTTCTGCAACGAGCTTTTTTCCAAAACTGTATGGCGACACAATTCTTCCAAAAGGCACTGCAAGGGCAGATCAGATCTTCAGAATTTACATCGTTTAGCAAGTTTTTCCCTGCAAGGTTAGCAGGTCCGGCACATATGATCTGGCTTTCAAAGGCATGAGACCCGTTCATTAATTGCTTAAAGGGAAGCATGTTGCAGTCGCACTGCCAGGGGTTCAAGGAAATATTAACTATAATGGAATCATAAGAACCATAAAAAGGAATTGGAGTGGACGCCAGTACACTAAACATGTCAGCCTGGAGGCTGATCAACTTATTCTGGTGAAGATCCAATTCCCTCAGGTAATCGAGGCCCTCAAACATGTTGGCTTGAAGACTAGACAACTGATTATCGTTAAGATATAACTGCAACAGAAAACGAGGGAAAATACCAGCTGGAAGACTAGTCAACTGATTGTTTGAAAGGTGTAGTTCAAACAGGTCAGCAGTGTACACAAATGTTCCAATATTGATTATTGAGATCTGGTTGGATCTAAGGTCTAAATACCCCACGTTTCTATACCATGGATAGAAATCATCCGGATGTAAGACGGTGATACTATTGTTCTGAAAGCGAAGGTTCAAAAAACCCGAACCGGTGCCATAAGTCTCACGCAGGTTGCGGGGAACACTGTTGAGGCCCTTGAGCGC
>NC_049989.1:22386158-22387704 GCF_000003815.2 Branchiostoma floridae | reverse complement strand
ACAGAGTAACCCTATCCATAATATAAAGGCTTCTTTGCACTATTACAGGATGAACCTGACTTCAATCCTGCTTCATGCCCCTGTAAACTAACGTTGATCTGGGAGACTTGCACGCACCTGGGCAGTGATTTTCGGGTTCGCCTCTGGTTACAGACTGAATATGACAGCAGGTCACAATCAGTTCTTAGGTCAAGGTCACGATGTCTATAAGAAAATAAGAGCATTTTGGGTTAATTCATACACCGAATGGTGTATATTGTCTTTACGTTCTGCCATACAGATAACGCAACAAAAGTAGACATTTGCTTGAGAGCAAATACAGCATCTCAGCCCATCTTCCTCCCCATGCAACAATAGACTGCCACACAGGCCAAGGCTGTAAACAGCTATAACTGTAACAGTCAAATACACAGTTACAACACCAGGCAGGCCCAACAGTTACACAGACCAAAGTTTAATAGTGAGTGTAGCACACATATCATGAAAACACAAAGCCATGACGCACCACTGGAAAGGGCAACTGGGCGGTAACGTGAACAGACTACTCTCTGCTGAGATAGGGGTCAGGCAGGTTAAGGACACGCCGACTATTCTAATCAAGTAATCACAAGCGCAGGTGTGGAAAGTTAACAAATGTAATCAAGCACAGGTGAGAAAGATTAGGGGAAGGAAATGGGGCGAAATTTAAAAACGTCACAAAATCTTCATGGATTGTACATAAAACATCTTTTCGTGGTGCCTGGCTTCATGTTAGAAAAAATCGTCTTGTTGACAAACGTAGAGGTTTTTTTATAGCAGGAATGAAACTAGAGAACAGCAGGCTGGCGGGCTTACATGAATGTTTTGTTGACATAAGCAACTCCGAGAAACGCACAAAATTTGTATTACACTGTATCTCTAAAGATTCATGTGATCTATGCTTGTTTAAAGTTGCACATAATGGGGGGGGGGGGGCTTAACATGAACCACAGCCCAGAATGGCACGGATGTTTTTTTTTATTTTATCTTAAGCTTCTTATACACAAGTACCCCGTGTTTTTGGTCACTGACGATGCTGTTAAGAAGGCGGGGCAAAATCGTTTTCACGGCAAACTCGACGTCTGCAACGGGGGCTACTAACTTCCCATCTCACTGACACTGAGGAGTCATTCACCATTTAAAAGTCTGCGGCTTGAAAAAGCATCTACAGTGTAATTGATTGAATGGGAAATTAAAAGAAATGCTGTTTTCACCAACCTTGCGCACGAAGTGAGCAAAAGGTAAGAGAATGTACCTAGCTTCGTGCAGGATGTAGAATTAAACCTTACAGTCTGACCTGAACAGGTGAATGACCTGGAATGGTGCCCCGCCTGATTTACGTACACTTCAACAAATCCGCCAGGGACGGCACGTTAATCTTACCAGCTACATGTGTCCGAACTGCTACAGTTTTCCGCAAATATTTTATGTATATGTGGTCGCGTACGTGCCCATGACTGCAGACGCAGAATACAGTGAATGATCATGATGTATTGTCCCGACTCCATTGATGAAACATGAATCTTTC
>NC_049989.1:22383779-22386058 GCF_000003815.2 Branchiostoma floridae | reverse complement strand
CGTTTCTATGATTGTAATTTATACCTCTGTTATCATCATCTGTTACTGAGACGACTGTTCTAATATCTGTGTTACTTTGTACCAACTTTCACATATTCATGTTAACCTGTGGACCGGGTCTGTTGTCAGTATAGCTGATATTTCTGGGTAGTGTCACATTTGTAGGACTGTGGTCCAACTTTTCGCTTTCTGATTGTCAAATTCCAATAAATGGTAACTTGTGAACCAGTCAAATGACAATGCCACCCTGCTGTTTGCATACTTTTGGGACTGTGGGCCATTTCTTTTTCGTTTAATGACTTCTCTGTAGATTTCGACAAGTTGAAGATACTGGGTTATGAACAGGATTACTTTTCATTGGGGGCCGACAGTTTTGGATAGGCACCTCTAAACCTTTAAGCAGGCACCTCCTTAACCTACATGTACCTACAGTTTTTTGTAGGCACCTTTAATCCTACAGGTACCTACAGTTTTGGGCAGACACCTCTAAAGCTGCAGGTACCTACATTTTGGGCAGACACCTCTAAAGCTACAGGTACCTACATTTTGGGCAGACACCTCTAAAGCTACAGGTACTTACATTTTGGGCAGACACATCTAAAGCTACAGGTACCTACATTTTGGGCAGACACCTCTAAAGCTACAGGTACCTACATTTTGGGCAGACACCTCTAAAGCTACAGGTACCTACATTTTGGGCAGACACCTCTAAAGCTACAGGTACCTACATTTTGGGCAGACACCTCTAAAGCTACAGGTACCTACATTTTGGGTAGACACATCTAAAGCTACAGGTACCTACATTTTGGGCAGACACCTCTAAAGCTACAGGTACCTACATTTTGGGCAGACACCTCTAAAGCTACAGGTACCTACATTTTGGGCAGACACCTTTAAAGCTACAGGTACCTACATTTTGGGCAGACACCTCTAAAGCTACAGGTACTTACATTTTGGGTAGGCACCTCTAAACCTACATGTACCTACAGTTTTGGGTAGGCACCTCTAAACCTACATGGACCTACAGTTTTGGGTAGGCACCTCTAAACCTACATGTACCTACAGTCTTGGACAGACACCCCAAAAGCTACGGGTACCTATAGTTTTTGGCAGGCACCTCTAAACCTATTTGTACCTACGGTGTGGGCCAGGTAGCTCTAAACAGCTCTAAACACCTTTAGAGCGTGTGACACATGTTTTAGAGATTGAGACCACGTTTTAGAACTGATGAAACTTGTTTTAGAGGCTGTTTCATGCTGTTTAGAATTATGTCTTTAGGTGCACATGTTCCTGAGGTTTCTGAGACACGTGTCCCTACGCGTGCTCTTATCTGGACACACCTTCCGAAACTGCTTCGTGCATTTACTGCATTTCTTCCGACAATTATTGCACCTCCTTCTGCAACGAGCTTTTTTCCAAAACTGTATGGCGACACAATTCTTCCAAAAGGCACTGCAAGGGCAGATCAGATCTTCAGAATTTACATCGTTTAGCAAGTTTTTCCCTGCAAGGTTAGCAGGTCCGGCACATATGATCTGGCTTTCAAAGGCATGAGACCCGTTCATTAATTGCTTAAAGGGAAGCATGTTGCAGTCGCACTGCCAGGGGTTCAAGGAAATATTAACTATAATGGAATCATAAGAACCATAAAAAGGAATTGGAGTGGACGCCAGTACACTAAACATGTCAGCCTGGAGGCTGATCAACTTATTCTGGTGAAGATCCAATTCCCTCAGGTAATCGAGGCCCTCAAACATGTTGGCTTGAAGACTAGACAACTGATTATCGTTAAGATATAACTGCAACAGAAAACGAGGGAAAATACCAGCTGGAAGACTAGTCAACTGATTGTTTGAAAGGTGTAGTTCAAACAGGTCAGCAGTGTACACAAATGTTCCAATATTGATTATTGAGATCTGGTTGGATCTAAGGTCTAAATACCCCACGTTTCTATACCATGGATAGAAATCATCCGGATGTAAGACGGTGATACTATTGTTCTGAAAGCGAAGGTTCAAAAAACCCGAACCGGTGCCATAAGTCTCACGCAGGTTGCGGGGAACACTGTTGAGGCCCTTTGAGCTGCAATCACAGCCCCAGGAATCGCAACTGCAGGCTGCGGCTGTCCCAGCTTCCGTCAGGGCGGTCAGCAGCAGAACCAGGAGCCTCATCACCATCATGTTGATCTCTCAAGGCTGTCTCTTTTCTCACTACAAAATGAAATTTGTATCCTCCTACAAACAGGCATTTCTTTGTCACGAAACAAATGAAAATGGATG
>NC_049989.1:22375406-22383656 GCF_000003815.2 Branchiostoma floridae | reverse complement strand
TGAATTGCGTGCCAACTTTTAATTATATATAATTAAGTTCGTCATCAACGATTGACAGGATGATTTCTGATTGATTTGGCTTCGTCAAAACAACATCAGACTCTGTGGTGACTTCTTCTTTAAAAGACCTGAAATATTGACAGAGTAACCCTATCCATAATATAAGGCTTCTTTGCACTATTACAGGATGAACCTGACTTCAATCCTGCTTCATGCCCCTGTAAACTAACGTTGATCTGGGAGACTTGCACGCACCTGGGCAGTGATTTTCGGGTTCGCCTCTGGTTACAGACTGAATATGACAGCAGGTCACAATCAGTTCTTAGGTCAAGGTCACGATGTCTATAAGAAAATAAGAGCATTTTGGGTTAATTCATACACCGAATGGTGTATATTGTCTTTACGTTCTGCCATACAGATAACGCAACAAAAGTAGACATTTGCTTGAGAGCAAATACAGCATCTCAGCCCATCTTCCTCCCCATGCAACAATAGACTGCCACACAGGCCAAGGCTGTAAACAGCTATAACTGTAACAGTCAAATACACAGTTACAACACCAGGCAGGCCCAACAGTTACACAGACCAAAGTTTAATAGTGAGTGTAGCACACATATCATGAAAACACAAAGCCATGACGCACCACTGGAAAGGGCAACTGGGCGGTAACGTGAACAGACTACTCTCTGCTGAGATAGGGGTCAGGCAGGTTAAGGACACGCCGACTATTCTAATCAAGTAATCACAAGCGCAGGTGTGGAAAGTTAACAAATGTAATCAAGCACAGGTGAGAAAGATTAGGGGAAGGAAATGGGGCGAAATTTAAAAACGTCACAAAATCTTCATGGATTGTACATAAAACATCTTTTCGTGGTGCCTGGCTTCATGTTAGAAAAAATCGTCTTGTTGACAAACGTAGAGGTTTTTTTATAGCAGGAATGAAACTAGAGAACAGCAGGCTGGCGGGCTTACATGAATGTTTTGTTGACATAAGCAACTCCGAGAAACGCACAAAATTTGTATTACACTGTATCTCTAAAGATTCATGTGATCTATGCTTGTTTAAAGTTGCACATAATGGGGGGGGGGGGGCTTAACATGAACCACAGCCCAGAATGGCACGGATGTTTTTTTTTATTTTATCTTAAGCTTCTTATACACAAGTACCCCGTGTTTTTGGTCACTGACGATGCTGTTAAGAAGGCGGGGCAAAATCGTTTTCACGGCAAACTCGACGTCTGCAACGGGGGCTACTAACTTCCCATCTCACTGACACTGAGGAGTCATTCACCATTTAAAAGTCTGCGGCTTGAAAAAGCATCTACAGTGTAATTGATTGAATGGGAAATTAAAAGAAATGCTGTTTTCACCAACCTTGCGCACGAAGTGAGCAAAAGGTAAGAGAATGTACCTAGCTTCGTGCAGGATGTAGAATTAAACCTTACAGTCTGACCTGAACAGGTGAATGACCTGGAATGGTGCCCCGCCTGATTTACGTACACTTCAACAAATCCGCCAGGGACGGCACGTTAATCTTACCAGCTACATGTGTCCGAACTGCTACAGTTTTCCGCAAATATTTTATGTATATGTGGTCGCGTACGTGCCCATGACTGCAGACGCAGAATACAGTGAATGATCATGATGTATTGTCCCGACTCCATTGATGAAACATGAATCTTTTTCGCACTACCGTTGTGTTACTTTTGTTCTGTCACCTTATTACAAAATGTGAGACTGACAAAAGTGAAACTAAGGTTCGGGCATATTTCACGTTCAGATCTCCCTTGAACATGTTTGGGAATCATAACTAATGAGATTCAAAGAACATTTATAGACAATTTGGCTGTAAGATTACAGAAGGAACCGTTCTGGCAGTATTTATGGCTGATGTTTCCTCGTCGCCATTTTGAAGTGACGTAGTGGCCAGTGTTTTGTCGCTGAAACCAAACTTTTCTTCAAACAGCTTTTTTCATCCGTAAATGCAGAAATGACACCATCTATGACACATGCGCAGGACTGGGGAGAAACAGGAGGACTCACCAAGGTGCGGAGGGATGGCAGATCTCGGCTCTTCAGTCCAAGAACAGGTTAACGTGTCGGGGCGCGTCGCGTCGTATGTGCGTGTCGGGGAGCGTCTTATGTGCGATGTACACCATAGATAGTGGTTGGACTAGGTTTAGAGGTCAGATCAGAGGTCAGGCTGCCTAATATTGTCTTACTTGCCTCTGGGCGATAAACCGGTGGTAATTACTGCACAAGCCAGGTGAACCTAAACTGTTGTTTGTGTCGCTAAAATGTGTTTGTTACAGAGCTAACTGTTTAGTTTTACAGAATTTGACTTTCTAAATAATCCTTTGCACTTTAACCACAGGCGTCAGACCGAGGAATTGTTGAATCGCCCGTGCAGAACTGCGGGTTGATGTTCCGAGTATGACCCGAAATTCTAGAACCCGAGATCACCCGAGTGGGTGCCGAACGTTCCGATGGATGCCGAAGGTAGCCGAGGCTGAAGGTCATAAAAACAACTCTCAACCTCCCCTATGTCCCTAGATGATGAGCGCCTCCTAGTGGAGCCGGCCTGCGGTGCAGCCCTGGCAGCGATCTACAGTCCTGTAATCTCCAGACTGCAGGACCAGGGCAGACTGCCAGGGGGCGTCACGTCTGTAGTGGTGGTGGTTTGTGGCGGGAACAACATCACACTGAAGCAGCTGGAGACGTGGAAGGGACAGCTAGGCCTGACTTGAGACCGCTCCAGCGAAATTTGCTGTTTTCAGTTTCTAAAAAATGTTTAACTGGAAGATGAACATGAAACCAGAAGGAAAAGTCCTGAAATGAGGCTACATTGCAATGTGTAATGGAATCTATTAATTAGATTTTCAACACTTGCTGTTTACGAAATTACGTTAAGGTGATACCAAACAGGACCTTTGATTTCTTGTCTTCAATCATTTTAAAGTAATACATTAGAGCGATTTGGGAAAGAGCCTTGTTTATTTGGATAATTGGTAACTGCCTTCAAACATAGCAAATAATTACCATTGTTCCAAGACTAGACTGTTAGATTTATCTGCTTACATTGAAAAGGACCACTGCTCTTGAAGGTGATAGGTTGGGTTCTTTTACATTTCCGAGGAGCAGCTCTCCTCAAAAATACTAGTGGGACCTCCATTCATTTTCAATTGAGTTGAGTAGGAAAATTATACAAAGTATACTTATTTTTCCATAGGCGCAACACTTAGGGCCTTTTATAAAATTCAAACTCAGAGCCTCATGATTCTAATTGTGAGAATAAGAAGCAAATCTTCCAAATCTTAGGGCAGTTAATTGCATTGTACATGTATGCCCATTGGCCTGTCTATAGGAAATACATCTAAAGGATTTCATGTCTCTCTTTGTTGGTTATATACATCACTTCTTTGATATAGTCTCTAAAACACTATTCTATGCTGGATAAAATGGAGTATGGTAGTTGAACACACACCACTACCAGTGGAATATCCTCTTGCTGTAGTGATTGCACAAAGCTGTGTGGCCCAAGGGCTATTAAAACAGAGAAGGGCTCCGCCCTATGCACCATCTGGAATTTGAAGCTCTTTAACTTTTAACAAACCAACCTACACACCTGCACCACAATCATCAGTCATTAACAACGCTGGAGACAGGCTTTTAGTTCCCCTTTGGAACTTTTATTCAACCCATTTTGTTTCACCATAAAATATATAATTAGTTGTAAATAGTACTAAATGAGCAATAAGTTGAGCTCCTTTACACAAGTTTGAAACACCAAAAAGTACACGTTAAATCGTGCACTTAGTTTAGCAATGAAATCCTTTCACCATAGAATTATCTCTAGTCTTATAACTATGTTATAGTCAGACAGTAACAAGTGTTATTTTTCATCAATGATATTCTCTAACAGTAAACATTTATGACTGAGAAATCAATCAGCTATTTATAACAAACGTGCAGTGGTTTATCAGAACATTACAGCTGTGTATGTATGAAATACTGTGTTATTTGGGAGTACTAAGAGATTTAACATAAGGTTACTACTGAATGGGGAAGTTGACAATGTAATGTTTCTAATTTTAACAAATAGCTTCTGAGGAAAACTAACATTTTTCAGGATTGTACAATAGTTGTTAACAGAAAATGCTGTATATGACAAAATTATAACGTTTCAAAGAAACGTTAAAAGATTCATTCTTTGATCACAAAGTCGTCAGTAAGAATTAACAATGTTAAGCTCATGTTATATATGGAAGTTAAACAAGTACAAGAGATCATGATATTTGTTCTGTATAAAATCATTATATAGGTAATTAATAAAGTTATGAAATTGCAGTAGACTTTATAAGTACGTAAAGTTCATGGAAAAAACAAGTTACATAATGAAGAAGAACTTTCAACATAACATTTTTAAAACAAAGATCTTACCATAAAGATGACATATTGATAATGCCTGAAAGACTGATAATGCCCGGATACAATGTTTTTAAATAAAATTCTCAATCGTATCACAAATCGTTGGGTAACACAGATCTTCGTAGTTATGTGTGATATGGAAGAAAATACATTCTTGGGACGAAACATCGTACATCAGTTCTGCCATGAGCATCCTGCAGTCTCCATTCTTCCACTGATAACCAGTTCAACCAGTTTCTATGGCTGTAAGCTATACCTCTGTTACCGTTATCTGTTACTGAGACGACAGTTCTAATATATGTGGGGCAGCTTCTAGAGATGCATACAGGTGGAGCAGCTCTGTTGTCAGTATAGTTACTGATATCATTGTATATTTTTATACTTGTGGAACTGTGGTCCAACTTTATACATCCTGATTGTCAAATTCTCATACATGGAAACGCATGGACCAGATATAATGTCACGCCCTGTTTGCATGCTTGTGGGGATGTGGGCATTTCTTTCATTACTGACTTCTCATTCACGGTAATTTGAACCAGTTCCATTATATAAGGCTGCAGTATGCGTGGGACTCGGGACAATCTTTTAAGTTCTTGAATTGTGATTCTTATACTAAGTCTTAATAACCTGTGGGGGTCCTCCAGTATCAGCTGCCATGGTTTCATACAACGGTATGTAGTTGTGGAACCAAGAACCATCTGTACGTAGTCTTTTGTGGCTCATTCCTTTTTTCTGACACATGATGATAAATCATAACCAAACGTACATGTACCAAACGTTTTGGGTAGGCACCTCTAAACCTACATGTACCTACAGTTTTGGGTAGACACCTAAGCCTACATGTATCTACAGTTTTTGGTGGGCACCTCTAAACCTACACGTACCTACCGTTTTGGGTAGGCACCTCTAAACCTACAAGTACATACAGTTTGGGGTAGCCACCTCTAAACCTACATGAACCTACAGTTTTGGGTAGGCACCTCTAAACCTACATGTACCTACAGTTTTGGGTAGACACCTCTAAACTTACACGTACCTACAGTTTTTGGTAGACACCTATAAAGCTACACGTACCTACAGTTTGGATTGACACCTCTAAACCTACACGTACCTCCACTGGTTGGTGTGGGCACCTCTAAACCTACATGTACCTACAGTTTTTGTTAAGCACCTCTAAACTACATGTACCTACAGTTTTGGTAGGCTCATCTACATGCGAACATTTACATACATACAGGGGAAAATGCCTTGTTGGGACACCTGTTTTAAAGCTTGTGGCACCTTTCAAAAGTTTGTTGCAGCTGTTTTTATGCTTGTAACACCTGTTTAAAGCTTATGTTAGCGTAATACTGTGGCATCTATTCAAATTTTGTATAAACACCTGTATAGAGCGTTTTTCACTTGTTGAAACATTGTAGTTCCTGTTAAAGGTTTGTGGTACCCGTTGTAATCTTCTGGCACCTGTTTAAAGCTTTTAGAATTTTAAAGCATTCTGCACCTATTTTTAACTGTAGCGCCCGTTGAAAGCTTGCGGCAACTGTTTTAAAGCTCATTACACATGTTTAAAGCTTGAGAAACCTGCCTAAAGTGTGTGACACCTGTTTTTGCAGCTGTTTTATTGCTTCTGACCGGGATTCAAAAGTTTAGGAACACTTCTCCCTGAATTTTTGGAGACATGTGTTCGGACGTGTTGCTTGATCTGGACAAACCTTCCGAAACTTCTTGCTGCATTTACTGCATTTCTTGCGGCACTTACGGCACCTCTTCCTGCAACTAGCTTTCTTCCAAAACTGTTTGGCGATACACTTCTTCCAAAAGATTCTGTCGCTTTCACTGCTGCAACTTGCTGCAAGGTTAGGGGTAGACGCTGGGGTCGAGGTTCTTAAAGTGGAGGGAGCTTTTGTGGTCTCCACACAGATCATATCTTCAGGTGTAACATCGTATAGCAAGCTTAGACCTGTAAGGTTAGCGGGTCCGGCACAAATGATCAGGTATTCAAAGACATGAGACCCTGTCATCAGTTCTTTAAAGGGAAGCATGTTGCAGTCACACTGCCAGGGGTTGTTGCTAATGGCTTGTAAGTTAATAAGGGCGGCCAACACTGTGAATGTATCAGCCGGGAGGCTGCTCAACTGATTATCGTTAAGGAACAAGAATTCGAGGATACCAAGTCCCTCAAATATACCAGCTGGAAGGCTGCTCAACTGATTATCGTTAAGGTCCAACCACCACAGGTTACCAAGTCCCTCAAATATACCAGCTGGAAGGCTGCTCAACTGATTATCGTTAAGGTCCAACCACCACAGGTTACCAAGTCCCTCAAATATACCAGCTGGAAGGCTGTTCAACTGATTATTGCTAAGGTCCAACCCCCCCAGGTTACCAAGTCCCTCAAATATACCAGCTGGAAGGCTGCTCAACTGATTATCGTTAAGGGACAAGAATGTGAGGTTACCAAGTCCCTCAAATACATCAGCTGGAAGGCTGTTCAACTGGTTATTGTGAAGTCTTAACGTATCCAGGTTACCAAGTCCCACAAATATATCAGCTGGAAGGCTGCTCACCTGGTTATTGTCAAGGTACAACGCATACAGGTTACTAAGTCCCACAAATGCGTTTGCATGGAGATTCGCTAACTGATTATCTCTAAGGGCTAGGAAAGTTAAGTTAGACAAGTCCTGAAATGTTCCATTATTGATTATGGAGATCTGATTTCTGTGCAGGTGTAAATAATATAAGCTTTCATATCTTGAAAAATCAGCCTGACTCAAGATTGAGATGGAGTTGTTTTCCAAGTCAAGGCGAGTGATGGTTGTAGGCAGGTCCTGGGGGACGCTGGTGAGGCCCATGTTGCTGCAGGTACAGGATGTGGATGAACATCTGCTGCTGCAGGTTTGCGCTGCTGTCGGTCCAGCCTCCTTCAGGACGATCAGCAGCAGAACCAGCAGCCTCTTCCCCATCATGTTCAACCCGCACGAGGATACTTATTCTCCACTGCACAAAAAAAAATTCCACTTTAAATAAAAGCATTACAAAATCACTGAGCTGGTCTACCCTGGATACATAAAGCAGAAATAAAGATAAAATAAAATGACGACGCGTGTCTTTTATCTGAAATCTTTATTAATATACCATGTTACAGACTTTTAGTCAGGTCTGAATTGTGTTGGCATTTACCCTCTAGGGAGAATTACACTAAAAGGTAAGTACAGCAATTTCAAAAGAAACCATAGTTGCTTTCAAACAATCATTATCAAATATCAAGGATCTTTAGTCTTAGACTTCATCATATCAAATTGATCTCCATGATTGAAAGACTCATTTCCTCTGCCACAAAAGATTGCCCATATATATGCACAAAAGTTCACATTTTGCTCCAAATGTTGTAATTTATGGCTGACTATTCACGTTAGGTAATACGGTCAAACAAGTACAAAAGAACTAAATCTTTACCAAAGATGTAAACAATCACGTTTATAAAGGACACGTGAGCATGAAGCAGACAAAACTTTGAAAAAAACTGCTCTTCCCTTCCACTAAGGCCACGCTGCATGTATGATAGACGGTAGAAAAGGTATATCCCATATAATCAAATCTGTGACTATGAGAATTTGCTTACGAGCTATACGAGCTATACCACCTGAAAAACCTGTAGCACTTCCAAAATAAGTCTGATCTTTTAATGGTGTCTCAGACCTGGGGCAGTGATCTATCCCAAATGTACTTCATCCCAAAAGCCCTTTTAGGATAAGCACATCTGGGATAGGCCTGCATCCTAAATGCGCTTCTATCCCAAAAGCGCTCTAAGCCAGAGCGCATCCT
>NC_049989.1:22363627-22374187 GCF_000003815.2 Branchiostoma floridae | reverse complement strand
CTCAGTGTCCTACATACCCCAGGGGCGGATCCAGGATTTTGCAAAGGGGGGGCGCATATGATGTTGCACCATAGGTCGTGGCCGACGGCCACGAATGCGCAGGGTAGCTGCGCGGGGGAGAGCACGAGAGGGGGGTTTCGTTGGGGGGGGGGGGGTTGGGGGGCCTCCCCCGAGAACTTTTAAAAATAAAGAGGCTCTCTTGTGCATTCTAGAGCCATTTCTGTGCAAAAATAACCATCGAATCAACACTGCCTTTTTAGGGCTGAACATTAATATAATAAACGAACGAACACTGATTTTTATCTCACATTCAACAATCATATGTTTGACCTGGAAGAACGGCCATCGAAACATGTCTTGAGCCGGGGGGAGGACCATTGAAAAAAAATTGCCTAAGGGGCCTTAAAAATACAGTCAGCAATCTGAAACCTGCCTACATCATGAGTTACATTAAATTAAGTAACACATCAACACGTTATGCAAGTCAAACACCAAGCAGCGGAGCTAAGAAAGGTCACACAATGAAAGAGTCCACCGACCTCCATGAAATAGATATGCAAATGACTTAAACATTTACAAAGTCTATGCGGTTTGATGATGTTTGTAATCAACTTACGCAGGTTACAAGCATAAGGTACCAATCATTTATGATTAAGTGGTTTTACAATTTCACCTGATTTACTTGTGCTACATTTACTAAAGTCTAGGCATTTCCTGATCAATCATGTAGATTAAGTCCTTATTTGGATGGTATATATCTAGTTGGGGTGGGACCGCGTGGCGCAGTGGTAGCATGTGCGGATCTGCACCGAGAGGTGGCGGGTTCGAATCCGCCTGCCGTGCCACCGATCTTGTACCCTTGGGAAAGGCACTTTACACGACTTTCCCCACTTTACTCAGGTGAGAGTGAGTACCGGGCTTCGGCTGGGGCCGTCCCTCGGATAGGACGTTAAATGGAGGTCCCGTGTATGGGGAGAGCCACACCCCATGCACGTTAAAGAACCCCCACACGTGCGATGGTGCGGTGTGGATGGAACAAACCATTCTGTCTGGAGTTGGTGATTCACTATAAATCACCCGGACGGAGGCCTGGCGAACCTTCGTGTCGTATCAGCCACACGGTGATTAGAGGAGCGGAGATAGGCGCCGCCAGGGGACTAAAATGCCTATTGATACAGCACAACATGTTGTGCTGCCCCTACGGCTAATTAATCAAAAGGCTATGGGACGAATGAATGAATGAATATCTAGTTGTGTGATAAATATCAAAAAATTGTCAAACCGGACAAGAGATGAATTTAAAAAAAATGCTATGATAAAGTTTCTCATTAATTATGCAAATGTCCTCTTATCATTTATTTCACTTCGGATATCTTTTAAAAATTGTCCAAGCCACCAACATGAACAAATCGTAAAAAATCTGCTATTCTTTTCTTGAGATATCCTCCTGGGAAATTTTCACAGAACTGGCCGCTAGGGGTAGTAGATTTAAGGTCTCATTGATGAGTTTTTTCTTCCCATAGACTTCTATGTTATAATTCGTGTTCATAATGAAGCTACATCAAATGTCAGCAGATTTTTCATTCTATGTTGAGCAAATTTACTCTTTATAATGGAAAAAAAATTGCCAATGGCCATAATCCATAGGTTTTTGTTTATAGTAATTACAAGCTACAATGGACTGATCCTGAAGCCCGCCCCCTATTCGCTCATGTTCTATTTCGAACACCTCCGTCAAAAACAGTGCTTGTCAGCTTGTCAGACAGAACTGGCCGCCGGCCGCTGTTTAGCTGATAATAACGACTGACTTCGGTTTAGCTCTTTTGACCCTGAAATCCTGTCAGACCGGGCCGAAAAAATGTGATGACTTTGTTGAAGGCTACATTCACTGGGTACAGTCATCTGAGGAGGGGGCTGATATAGTTGTGGTAAGGACGTTATAATTTCAGTCAAAGTGGAAGCGGGAGGCACCGCATATCATTATCTTGTTGGTGGGCAGGAGTGCCCGGTTTCTGTCATGTGGTCCATGCACGTGGAAACCTGGGTACATATATCTGTTACAGGGTTTCTGCTGCATTCGTTGCATGCATAACAGCTGCATTCATGCTCATGATAAAGGCGAAGTCAAGAAGAAAGCAGCTCGGGCTCTTGCGGAGAGGGAGCTTGTACTACGTGCGCACCAACTAATGGGACACTTCTACAAAGTCTTCTAGTGCAGAGTCCCGTGTCTTATACATACCCTGCTCTACACGTGCAACCTGCCCACCATCAATGTAATGCTATGCAGTGGCTCTCGCTCCCACAATACATTCTTTGGCCATTTCTGTTCAACTGGGGCTATTTTTGACGGAGGTGTTCGAAATAGAATAGGGGGTTCCACCTTGTTCTATTTGTTCGATATGACGTTCGATCGGGATCGGTCCATTAGTCAATCCCCACAAAAGGCACTTTTTTCCTGTTAGGCCACGTTGATTTGATTATATAGATGACATCCGCGCTCGCACCAATTTTCGGCCATTTCCAAAAAAAAAAAATTTTCGAACACACAATAAATTGTGCAAAGCAGCTGTAAAATGAGCACAAATATTCCGTAGATTGAAAAAAAAGTATCAGAAAACAGATAACTAATGCCATAGAATACCAAAATGAATCTAAAGTCAAAGAATAAGATGTGAAAGGGCGGAAAGAAAAAAAAAATCTATTTTTGGTTGGGGGAGGTACCAATACAGAAAATTCAGGTCCAGAGGATCATTTCCAGGTCCGGACATGAACATGAACCTGGACCTGATTGTCTGTGGAAACGTGAGAACTGGCAATACTCAAAACAATGGTAATTGGTCAATTTTGCTACAAAGGAATCTGTTTGGTGGATTATTGGACTCCCACTTCATTTTAAAATCCCATCTCCATGTAATAAAGGCTAACTGTCTCTGTACCTTTGACTGTAGAAACTTGGTGCAATTGACTATAAACTCTACTTGACTTCGCTCTTGTTGTCTTCTTGGCCCCCCGGTTAGACCCCAAATGGCTGCCGACATAGTGTGTCCATTTTGTAATTGGCGAAACCTGTTCCTCTGGGTTTTTTTTTTCAGGTCTGTTTTTTTTCGGATTGGTCCAAGAAGAAAAAAAATGTTTTGCACCCGTATGATGTACTGGTCCCTACACCTAACTGTTGGTATACCATGCTATGTGTGTTTAGTCCTATGTTCAACCTTCCTGGCCACTTTGATTTCATACTGAAGGCAACTTTTTTTTTGGCCAAACTTTTTTTTTATTCGCTCGCTCTCATCAGTTTTGGAGTTCCCGGAGGATGTCATCCATATAATCAAATCAACATGGCCTTAGTGTACAACCGCACCATTCAGAACCCAGGACTGTGTACCTCCGACCTATACATAGCGTGCGGCTTTCAAACTTTACCTGCTAATTCTTCAGTAACAAGCAAGCTTTCATCAATCTAACTTTTGATATCAATTCGGCTGGCTGAAAGGGAATTTCTCACCGCTAAAAACATGCGTCCATGCAGCCGTTTAGTTTTTGGCTCGGATCTATTGTAGTACCCACTCGGAGTAATACATCAATTAGACCTTATGTCACCGAAATATCATCATTTCCATTTTTTGTCAAAGTTTACATAAATTTCCACTAAGCCGTTCTTGAATTATCTTCTTCACCAGTAGACAGACACACAATCGTTAAAATATGACCTCCATGACATTTGATGCAGGTGCTGATGTCTAATCGGTTTGATCGCTTTTGGCGAGGAACTACTGAACTCTGAACTTTCACGGTCTGACACGACCGGTAGGCCACATTTGAGCCCGATAAACGTCACAGCTTTTTTTGTGTGTTATGTCTCTTTTAAACCTTCCTCAACACTGATATTTCATCATGGAGTCAACATTTTTTATTGTCCGACTCAGTTGGGTTCCCAGAGGATATTATCCATATAGATAACAAATAAACATGGCCTAACCTGCCGGTGTCAAACAGAGCCGGCGGCATATTTTTGCCATGACTTAAAGTTTCCCCGCTAGAAGTGCTGTAATTACGCCTCACGTAGCAGTGGTGAGGTCACGCAGGTCAACACGTGGCGGTGCAGATTATGTCTGGGACCTTTCGAACAAAGGAACGCGACCTTCAATGAATGTTGTCATACACTTCAGTGAAGACATCTTTGTTGCACTTTTCCAAGGACACGCGTGGCTATGTTGTCCTCACGTAACTTTTTCAACGGGACGTTGGAGTTAAAGAGTGTTATGCAGCTCTGCGCATCATGAATACATACACATTAGTATTAAGGAACTCCGCACACTATAGCAGTGTATTAGGTAAGAAAATGTCACTTGCCAGTCTTACGTTACTTAGGCCACACTGACTGGACGCATTGATTTCCTCCTAGTCACCAAGAAAAAACTGGTCACATGTGACATGTGAAATGACAACGGTTGTGTCTTGCAGTCTGTCCAGTCTTACTAGAGGTGTACATAAGACAAAGTAAGCCTGGGAAATAATGGACCGGGTGTTCAGTCCTGTCGTTTAGGAGCATTATTTCTTGAATTTGTATTTTCTCGCCCTCGCGCATTAGTCTTGAGGATGTCATCTAACCTATCTATTTTGATGGTTTTCATACACTATGAAATTCCGCAAGTGGACCAGATGTTAACAGAAAACGGAGAGGAAAACTTGAATCTGACTATATCCACTCCCTGCATCTGCTTGGACAGGTGTATTGGATGTGTTCTAAGTTGTAACTAGAGACATTGCGCAATCCATGAATTCTGATGAGCCGGACTGCACATTCATCAGATTCGGTGATAAAATAATTTTAAACCCAGGTTATTGGCGATATTATACTGTCAATAACGCGTTTTCTTTTACTACTGACAGGATCATCCTAACTTAGTCTTACTTTAGGCTCTGGTAATTCAATTCGAATGTTGAGACTTGCACCCACCTTGACAGTGAATCTTGGGCTGGCCTCTGGTTGTAGAAACTGACGATAGGGCACTATCAGCTGGGCTTCTCACGATACCTGCAAAATATGATTTGGGGGTTGATTAGTACATTTTAACTATTCTAATCAGAGAAAAAACCAAGATATCAAGTGTCTGTGGCCTCAGCAGTCATGAAATAAGAACAGCGCACAGAAAAACTGGAATGAAAGTTATGCTATATGAATGGCTTTTGAAAAAGACTGACCGGGCACCCCATTCATACAGAATCACCGAGATATCTGGTAGATTGGGGGTTGAAAACCAGCGAGAGTCATCGAGGCACGGTGCCACCGTTGTACCATGCAGTATACAATCAGCGACACAGATCGGGAATGCTGCTAAAGTAGGCTGGTGCTGTAGGCGGACCGGGGTCTGACAATGTAGAGGTGAATGACCTAGACTGGGTGCCCCGCCTGATTTACGTACACTTCAACAAATCCGCCAGGGACGGTGCGTTAGACCCGGCTACACATGTCCGAACTGCAACAGTTTGCCTCAAACATTTTATATATGGTCACGTACGTTTCCACAACTGTAGACGCAGAATACAGTGGATAATCATGAAGTATTGTCCCGACACCATTGACGAAACATTTATCTTTTTCGCACTATCGTTGTGTTACTTTTGTTGTGTCACCTTTGTCAGCTTATTACAAAATGTGAGACTGACAAAAGTAAAACTAAGCTTCGGGCATATTTTACTTTCAGACCCCCCTTGAACATGTTTGGGAATCATAACTTGAGATGCAAAGAACGTTTATAGACAAATTGGCTTCAAGATTACAAAAGGAACTGTTCTGGCAGTGTCCTTGGCTGACATTTCCTCGTCGCCATTTTGATGTGACGCAGTGGCCAACATTTTGTCGCTGAAACCAAACTTTTATTCCAACTCTTTTCAGCAGTGGAATGCATAAATGACACCCACCTATGACGTAGGACTGATGAGAAACAGGAGGACTCACCAAGGTGCGGAGGGATGGCAGATCTCGGCTCTTCAGTCCAAGAACGTCTGAACGTGTCGGGCACGTCTTATGTGCGATGTACACCATAGGTAGTGGTTGGACTAGGTTTAAAGGTCAGATTAGACGTCAGGCTGCCTAATATTGTCTTACTTGCCTATGGGCGACAAACCTGTGGTAATTACTGCACAAGCCAGGTGAACCTAAACTGTTGTTTGTGTCGCTTAAATGTGTTTGTCATAGAGCTAACCATTGAGTTTTACAGAATTTGACTCTCCAAATAATCATTTCCACTTTAACCATAGGCGTCAGGCCAAGGAATTGTTGTTGAGTCACCCGTGCTGAACTGCCCGGGTTGGTGTTCTGAGTGTGACCCGAAATTCTAGTACTCGGGATCACCCGAGTGGGTGCCGAACGTTCCGACGGATGCCGAAGGTACCCGAAGCCGAAGGTGCGGAAGGCCTGACAGAAGGTTCGGCGAGGCTGGGGAGCGAGCGGAGATATTTCTCGTAAGGAAACTCAAGGATGGCCGGAAGTACAGTCCAGCGCTGACGGGGGCGTTTCCGAGGCCAATTGACCGGTACTAAAGTCTAACTCATAAGTTTTAGGTCGTCTAAGATCGTCTAAAAGTACCAAAATGCATTCCAAGATGTGTGGCAAATCAGTCAAACGACTTTGATATGCAGGACTTACCTATTCCGCTAGATGACGCTCTTTCTGCACGACTGTTACAGAGGAGTAGGTCAGTAACCCAGACCTCTGCAGCCTGCTGTTAATCTTGTCTATACTAATGTCAGAATATTTTCTATGATTATGTTTATTTCCTCCATAAAGCTGTGCCTGTCGAGGTACTTATACTAATTACCCCAAGACTCTGTTTTTTGTTTATTTCACTGTTCAGACCGACCCAACAGATAAAACTAACGAAGCCATGATGTAGTCTGGATGCACCAGTTGAGGTCCCTTCAACCGGGAAGAGTAAACTAAAGTATGAACCAACCTAAAGATGCAGTGAAGTTTCACTGATTGTTAATTAAGTTATGGCTCGGCGATGATTGGAATTTTTATATTCTGTCCTGTGGAGGATTTTTCTGTGTCAGCCTGATAGCTAGTCCCTAATTCAGCACGACATGAAACGAGAGGATGTTTCACTAGATGATAAAATTCGCTCCCTGCTACAATGCGGTAGATTTTAAACACTTGCTGCTTACATAATTACGTCAACGCGATGCAAGTAACCAAACAGCACCTTTGATTTCTTGTCTTCACGCATTTTAAAGCAAAAAGAAAATGGAAAAGAGCCCAGTCTATTTGGATCATTGCTAACTGCCTTTAAACATAGCAAATAGTTACCGATTTTTGTAAGACCAGACTGTCAGGTTCATCCACTTACATTGAAAAGAACCACTGCTCTTGCAGATGATTGTGCAGGGTGCTTTTACATGCCTGAGGAGAAGTTCTCCTCAAATATACAATAGACCTCCACTCCTTTTCTTCTGAATTGAGTAGGAAACGTTCTACAAAGTACTTATTTTTCCATGGGCGAAACACTTGGGCATATAGTGATTACACAAAGTTGTGTGGCCCAAGGGCTATTGAAACGGAGATGGGTTCTGAACCTATGCACCATCTGGAAAGGGAAGCATTTTACTTTAACAAATAACCAACCTACACACCTGCACCACAACCATCCGTCATTAACAACGCTGAAGACATGGACTTTTGTTCCCCCTTTGGAACTTTTATTAAACCCATTTTTCACCATACAATATATAAGCAGTTGTAAATAGTACTAAATGAGCAACATGTTGAGCTTCTTTACACAAGTTTGAAACACAAAAAAGTAGACGTTAAATAATGCACTTAGTTTAGCAAATAAAATCATTTCGATTTCACCATTGAATTATCTCAGTCTTGACAGAAACAAGTGCTACTTTTCAACAATGGTATTCCCTAAAAGTTGACATTTATGATTAAGAAAATAATCAGGTATTCATAACAAATGCACAGGGGGTTATCAGTATGTTACTGCTGTATTGGGGGAAGTTGACTGTAACGTTTTTTAAAATTTTAGTTCAATAAATAGTGTATGAAGAAACATAACACTTGTTTCTGGAGTAAACAATAGTTTTAAACCTAAAATGTTGTATACAATAACAATTATATCACCCCAAATAGTATTTATGATAACGATAGTGAAAATTAAAGATCTTTAATTAAAAGAGACCTGGATGATATCATGAAAGTTAAGCTTACATCACTACATAGGTAGTTGATAAAGTGATGAAATTGTGACTAGATCAACCTGAAGATATTATCAATCGTTAAAGTTGGAGAAAAATGCAACCATACAAGCTACATATACATTAATTTGTGTATAACGTAATGAACCAATGAAGTCCTTTCACCATAACGTTTTCAACGTAAGATTTTACCATAAAGATGATATATATGAATATACAAATGATTATTTTATTTCCGAAAAAATCTTAATCATATCGCAAATTGTTGGGTACAAGAGATTTTTGTTATGTGTGATATGGAAGAAATACTTTCTGGTGATGAAACATCGTACATCAGTGCTGTCATGAACGTCCGTCGACAAGATATCCCCAAATACCTTATTTTTAAAAGCAACGGATATAGGTTACCCAACGGATAAAAGTGAACTAACGTTATATATGAATATACAAATATTTTTTACGAAAAATTCTCAATCATATCACAAATTGTTGGGTAAAACAGATCTTTGTAGTTATGTGTGATATGGAAGAAAATCCATTCTTGTGACCAAACATCGTACATCAGTGCTTATAGAAAAATTGCATAACTTTCCTAAATTTTCGGGGTAAGTCCCTATAGTCATTATAGTGTTGGAAGAAAAGTTATGCAATTTTTCTCTTATGTATTCTGTCAACACAGATGAACTTTCATGCTAAGTACATCAGTGCTGTCATGGGCATCCTGCAGTCTACATTCTTCCACTGATATCCAACCTTTTCAAACAGTTTCTATGATTGTAATTTATACCTCTGTTATCATCATCTGTTACTGAGACAACTGTTCTAATATCTGTGTTACTTTGTACCAACGTCACATATTCATGTTAACATGTGGACCAGGTCTGTTGTCAGTATAGCTGATATTTCTGGGTAGTGTCACATTTGTAGGACTGTGGTCCAACTTTTCGCTTTCTGATTGTCAAATTCCAATAAATGGTAACTTGTGAACCAGTCAAATGACAATGCCACACTGCTGTTTGCATACTTTTGGGACTGTGGGCCATTTCTTTTTCTTTTAATGACTTCTCTGTAGATTTCGACAAGTTGAAGATACTGGGTTATGAACAGGATTACTTTTCATTGGGGGCCGACAGTTTTGGATAGGCAGCTCTAAACCTTTAAGCAGGCACCTCCTTAACCTACATGTACCTACAGTTTTTGTAGGCACCTTTAATCCTACAGGTACCTACAGTTTTGGGCAGACACCTCTAAAGCTACAGGTACCTACAGTTTTGGGCAGACACCTCTAAAGCTACAGGTACCTACAGTTTTGGGCAGACAACTCTAAAGCTACAGGTACCTACATTTTGGGCAGACACCTTTAGAGCTACAGTTACCTACATTTTGGGCAGACAACTCTAAAGCTACAGGTACCTACATTTTGGGCAGACACCTCTAAAGCTACAGGTACCTACAGTTTTGGGCAGACACCTCTAAAGCTACAGGTACCTACATTTTGGGCAGACACCTTTAGAGCTACAGGTACCTACATTTTGGGCAGACACCTTTAGAGCTACAGGCACCTACATTTTCGGCAGACACCTTTATTGCTACAGGTACCTACATTTTGGGCAGACACCTCTAAAGCTACAGGTACCTACATTTTGGGCAGACACCTCTAAAGCTACAGGTACCTACATTTGGGGCAGGCACCTCTAAAGCTACAGGTACCTACATTTTGGGCAGACACCTTTAGAGCTACAGGTACCTACATTTTGGGCAGGCACCTGTAAACCTACATGTACCTACAGTTTTGGACAGACACCCCAAAAGCTACGGGTACCTACAGTTTTTGGCAGGCACCTCTAAACCTATTTGTACCTACGGTGTGGGCCAGGTAGCTCTAAACAGCTCTAAACACCTTTAGGGCGTGTGACACATGTTTTAGAGATTGAGACACCCGTTTTAGAACTGATGAAACTTGTTTTAAAGGCTGTTTCATGCTGTTTAGAATTATGTCTTTAGGTGCACATGTTCCTGAGGTTTCTGAGACACGTGCCCTTACGCGTGCTCTTATCTGGACACACCTTCCGAAACTGCTTCGTGCATTTACTGCATTTCTCACGACAATTATTGCACCTCCTTCTGCAACGAGCTTTTTTCCAAAACTGTATGGCGACACAATTCTTCCAATAGGTACTACAAGGGCAGATCAGATCTTCAGGATTTACATCGTTTAGCAAGCTTTTCCCTGCAAGGTTAGCAGGTCCGGCACATATGATCTGGCTTTCGAAGTCATGAGACCCGTTCATCAGTTGTTTAAAGGGAAGCATGTTGCAGTCGCACTGCCAGGGGTTACAAGTAAATATAACTATAAGGTAC
>NC_049989.1:22359000-22362952 GCF_000003815.2 Branchiostoma floridae | reverse complement strand
TCAGGACGATCAGCAGCAGAACCAGCAGTGTCTTCACCATCATGGTGATCTCTCAAGGCTGTCTCTTTTCAACTAGAAAAGGAAAATTTGTATCCTCTAGCAAACAGACATTTTTTGTGACAGAAGCAAAATTAAAATTGCCAATATTATGGCTGATTTTCTATTGATAATAATACCTTTTCCTCTTTTACACTTTTTCACGTAAGGGTCATTTCATTGGAATACTTGGAGAAGAAATATGTATTGGCTTTTAATTGTATATAATCAAGTTCATACATAACGATTGACAAGATGATTTCTGATTGATTTGGTTTCGTCAAAACAACACCAGACTCTAGATCTGTGGTGACTTCTTGTATTAAAAACCTGGAATATTGACAGAATAACCCTATCCAAAAGGCTTCTTTGCACTATTACAGGATGAACCTGACTTCAATCCACGCACCTGGGCAGCGATTCTTGGGTTCGCCTCTCGTTGTAGACTGAATATGACACAGGGCACAATTACCTGCAGTTCTTAAGTCAAGGCCACGATGTCTATAAGAAAATAAGAGCATTTTGGGTTAATTCATACACCGAATGGTGTATATTGTTTTTACGTTCTGCCATACAGATAACGCAACAAAAGTAGGCATTTGCTTGAGAGCAAATACAGCATATTTCAGCGATCCCCCCCCCCCCCATGCAACAATAGACTGCCACACAGGCCAAGGCTGTAAACAGCTATAACTGTAACAGTCAAATACACAGTTACAACACCAGGCAGGCCCAACAGTTACACAGACCAAAGTTTAATAGTGAGTGTAGCATACATATCATGAAAACACAAAGCCATGACGCACCACTGGAAAGGGCAACTGGGCGGTAACTTGAACAGACTACTCTCTGCTGAGGTAGGGGTCAGGAAGGTTAAGGACACACCGACGTCAGACAGTCGCACAAAGCCGCTTCAGACTTCTGCTATCAGCAGAACGATAAACGTCACAAAATCATGTTCATGGAGTATACAAGAAACGTCCTGTCGTAATGCGTGGCTTTGTCGTGATAGAAAAAAATCGTCTTGTTGACAAACGTAGAGGTTTTTTTAGCAGGATTAAAACTAGAGAACAGCAGGCTGGCGGGCTTTCATGAATGTGTAGCTGACATAAGCACCTCCGAGAAACGCACAGAATTTGTATTGCACTGTATCTCTGAAGTTCGATCTGATCTATCCTTGCTTCAAGTTGCAAATGAGGGGGGGGGGGGAGGCTTAACATAGAACACAGCCCAGAATGGCACGGATGTTTTTGTTTCCGATCTTAAGCTTCTTATGCACAAGTACTCCGTGTTTTTGCTACTGACGATGCTTAGAAGGCGGGACAAAATCGTTTCCACGGCAAACTCGAAGTCTGCAACAGACTTCTCATCTCACTGACACTGAGATGTCACTCTCCATTTTAAAGTCTGTGGCAGTCCGTGAAAAAAACATCTACAGTGTAAATGATTGGATGGGAAATTAAGAGAATGCGTTTTTCACCAACCTTGTGCGCGAAGTGAGCAAAAGGTAAGAAAGAGTACCTAGCTTCGGGCAGGATGTAGAATTAAACCTTACAGTCTGACCCGAACAGGTGAATGACCTAGACTGGGCGCCCCGCCTGATTTACGTACACTTGAACAAATCCGCCAAGGACGTTATGTTAATCTAACCAGCTACAAGTGTCCGAACTGCAACAGTTTGCCTCAAATATATATATATATGTCCACGTACATGTCCACGACTACATGTAGACGCAGAATACAGTGGATGATCATGAAGTATTGTCCCGACACCATGATGAAACATCAATCTTTTCTCACTAACTTTGTGTTACTTTTGTTCTGACACCTCTGTCACCTTATTACAAAATGTGAGACTGACAAAAGTGCAACTAAGGTTCGGGCATATTTAGTAACTTTCAGACCCCCCTTGAACAAGTGTGAGTCATAACTAGCGATGCCAAAGAACATTTAGAGACAAATGGACATTAAGATAGCAAAGGGGGCTTCTGGCAGTATTTTTGGCTGACATTTCCTCGTCGCCGTTTTGATGTGACGCAGTAACCGACATTTTGTCGTTGAAACCAAACTTTTATTCCTACAAGTTTCTTTCACCCGTACAATAAATGAATGACACCCACCTATGACGTAGGACTGATGAGAAACAGGAGGACTCACCAAGGTGCGGAGGGATGGCAGATCTCGGCCAAGAACTTTTTACCGTGTCGGGCACGTCTTATGTGCGATGTACACCATAGATAGTGGTTGGACTAGGTTTAGAGGTCAGATTAGACGTCAGGCTGCCTAATATTGTCTTACTTGCCCATGGGCGACAAACCGGTGGTAATTACTGTACAAGCCAGGTGAACCTTAGTGTTGTTTGTGTCGCTAAAATGTGTTTGTTACAGAGCTAACTGTTTAGTTTTACAGAATTTGACTTTCTAAATAATCCTTTGCACTTTAACCACAGGCGTCAGACCGAGGAATTGTTGAATCGCCCGTGCAGAACTGCGGGTTGATGTTCCGAGTGTGACCCGAAATTCTAGAACCCGAGATCACCCGAGTGGGTGCCGAACGTTCCGATGGATGCCGAAGGTAGCCGAGGCTGAAGGTCATAAAAACAACTCTCAACCTCCCCTATGTCCCTACATGATGAGCGCCTCCTAGTGGAGCCGGCCTGCGGTGCAGCCCTGGCAGCGATCTACAGTCCTGTGATCTCCAGACTGCAGGACCAGGGCAGACTGCCAGGCGGCGTCACGTCTGTGGTGGTGGTGGTTTGTGGCGGGAACAACATCACACTGAAGCAGCTGGAGACGTGGAAGGGGCAGCTGGGCCTGACTTGAGACAGAATCTGAGGAAAAGTCTGTACCTAATTGGTGCACAGTTTCAGGGAGCGAATCCTTTGACGGAATTTTGCAGCTGAGGGCGGACAAAAGTTTTGCCCATTTTGTGACATACAAAAATCGGCATGTAAAGATATTAAAGAAATAAAATTTTGCAAAGATCTCCAGAAAATTCAGCACAGATGCCAATGAACCAAGTCTACTTTACCCTCAAAATGCAGGAAATAGCATTTTAGAGGGTCTTGGATTTCAAACTTTCCTGGACCCACTAGGACCATGTGGAAGCCTCTGGTGCTCAACAGGATTGCTATTCAAAATCCAGGGGACAGAAAAAAAATCAGGCTGGCTAGAACACTGAAGCAAATATAGTCAGATTTAGTCCTCCTGTTTTAACATTTGCTGGTTTTACAAATTTGTTTTCAGATCTGAAAAAGAAAAATAGAATATCAACATAAAAATGGGATTTTAAAGGGAAAGTCTGACATGTCTGTACCATCAGCTGGTACACACAGGGAGTGGATAAAGTCAGATTCACCCCCTCCCCCAGCCTATTGTTTTCATCTTGACATTTTGCTGCATTAAAAAAGATATTATAGTACCAAGGAAATGAATTCATATGGCCTAGGGGCAACAATGGTGTTTTGAAATGGGTCCCTGATGTCGATGATGTCTCAGTTTTATCTTTTCTCAGGATCAGAAGAGGATAAATTTGCACCATTGAAAAAATGTTCGTCTTTTGAAAGTCATAAATCGTATTGGGAGTCAGAAACGCTACTGTATATGTAGAAACACACAAGGCTGAGAAATGTAGAGCATCTGTATGGACAATAATGAAATTGATGACTGAAATGTTGTGATTTTAAATCAAATTTAGGCAAATTAAAACCGAACTAAACTAAATATAATGTTTTTAAAGTAATGATAAGCAATACCCACACTGTGCAATACTATTTATGTTATGTCCTATGTCCTATGTCCCCCTGCATGCTTGGTCAGAAATGACCATCGTGTCCTGGGCTCTGTGTACCTTTCTTTACTATGAATAAAGAATGAGTCCCAAACACAACCGACAACCCTGCATTACAATCATTCGT
>NC_049989.1:22330991-22357983 GCF_000003815.2 Branchiostoma floridae | reverse complement strand
ACTTCAGGGGTTTATCAGGTCATTACTTCTGTGTATATATGAAAAGTTAGGGATATTTGGTGGTCTTCGTGGGTTTTGTCGAAATTTTATTGCTGCATGTGGAGGCTGAGAATATGATGTTTGGGGTTTTAGTTTAGCTAAATAGCGCCTGAAGAAACATAACACTTGATACTGGACCGTACAACATGAAATGCTGGATATATTAACAGTTATATGATAATAATGAAATGTTAAAATACATATCCTTTGATCAAAAAGTCGTCAGTACAAATGACATAGAATGCTAAGCCCTTATTCTGTATGAAAGTTAAACAATTGCTAATTACTGTCCTGCATCATGATCTGTGAAACTGTCACAGTGTCTTTTATAAATGCAATCTGTTGTATTCATATTTGTGGGACTGTGGACCAACTTTGTTATGTAACCGGTGGAACTGACTCCATTTTAACAGTTGCTTTTGTGTGACGTTTCTCATATTTGTGAGACTTTTTACAAACTTCTCATATTCATGATAACCTGTGGACCAGTCTAGCTTATATCAGGCAATTTTCATACTTGTTGGATATAGTTAACCTTTTTTGTTACTGTAGCGGGAGAATGGACCAAATTGTGCTTTTCTATAAGTACCTTTAATTCCGGTCCGTAATAATCTGTGGACCAGCTCCAAAACATGTATCTTTAGCGGCAGTAACATCTGGGACCCTTACTGACTCGTTTAAAAGCACTGTCAGATTTTGTTGGGCTGTTATCCTGAAACTTTCTGTCCGTGTGGGACGGAAGACCTTTTAACGGCCTTTTGTCATAGCAAAATCTACAGTTTGGGGTAACCACAGTTATCTGTAGACGCATCTAAACCTTGACGTTCCTACAGTTTTGAGTAGGCACCTCTACATCTAACATGTACCTAGTACCTACAGTTTTTGGTGGGCACCTCTAAACCTACATGTACCTACAATTTTGGGTAGGCACCTCTAAACCTACATGTACCTAAAGTTTTGGTTAGGCACCTCTAAACCTATATGTACCTACAGTTTTGGGCAGGTACCTCAACCTACATGTACCTACAGTTTTGGGCAGGCATCTCTAAACCTACATGTACCTATAGTTTTGGTTAGGCACCTCTAAACCTACATGTACCTATAGTTTTGGTTAGGCACCTCTAAACCTACATGTACCTACAGTTTTTTGGTAGGCACCTATGAACTTATATGTACCTACAGCTTTGAGTAGAATGTCTAAACCTACATGTACCTACAGATCTAGGCGGTAGGTACCTCTAAAGCTACCTTTACCTACAGTTTCTGGGTAGGCACCTCTAAACCTACATGTACCTACAGTTTTAGGCGGTAGGTACCTCTAAAGCTACCATTACCTACAGCTTTGTGTAGAATGTCTAAACCTACATGTACCTACAGTTTTGGGTAGGCACCTCTAAACCTACATGTACTTACAGTTTTGGGCAGGCACCTCTAAACCTACATGTTCCTATAGGTTTGGGTAGGCACCTTCAAACCTACACGTACCTATAGTTTTGGGTAAGCACCTCTAAACCTACATGTACCAACAGTTTTGGGCAGGCACCTCTAAACCTACATGAACCTATATATAGCTTTTCGTGGGCATCTCTAAACCTACGCGTACCTCCAGGTTGGTGTGGGCACCTCTAAACATACATGTACCTACAGTTTTGGGTAGGCACCTCTAAACCTACATGTACCTACAGTTTTGGATGGGCACCTCTAAACCTACGTAGACACGAAACTACAGTTTTGGACAGGTACCTCTAAACCTACATGTACCTACAGTTTTGGGTAGACACCTCTAAACCTGCAGGTACCTACAGTTTTGGACAGGTACCTCTAAACGTACATGTACCTACAGTTTTTGTTAAGCACCTCTAAACTACATGTACCTACAGTTTTGGCAGGCACCTCTACATGCGAACATTTACATACATACAGAGGAAAATGCCTTGTTGGGACACCTGTTTTAAAGCTTGTGGCACCTTTCAAAAGTTTGTTGCAGCTGTTTCTATGCTTGTAACACCTGTTTAAAGCTTATGTTAGCGTAATACTGTGGCACCTATTTAATTTTTGTATAAACACCTGTATAGTTGAAACATTGTAGTTCCTGTTTGTGGTACCCGTTGTACTCTTGTGGCACCTGTTTAAAGCTTTTAGAATGTTTAAGCATTCTGCACCTGTTGTTAACTGTATCGCCCGTTGAAAGCTTGTGGCACCTGTTTTACAGCTCGTGACACATGTTTAAAGCTTGAGAAACCTGCCTAAAGTGTGTGACACCTAGGTCAGGTGTGCTGCGCCTGTTAAAAGCTTGTGACACCTGTTTTAACAGCTGTTTTATTGCTTCTGACCGTGATTCAAAAGTTTAGGAACACGTCTCCCTGAATTTTTGGAGACATGTGTTCCGACGTGTTGCTGGATCTGGACAAACCTTCCGAAACTTCTTGCTGCATTTACTGCATTTCTTGCGGCAATTACTGCACCTCTTCCTGCAACTAGCTTTCTTCCAAAACTGTATGGCGATACACTTCTTCCAAAAGGCGCTGTCGCTTTCACTGCTGCAACTTGCTGCAAGGTTAGGGGTAGACGCTAGGGTCGTGGTTCCTGCAGTGGAGGGAGCTTTTGTGGTCTCTGGGCACATATCTTCAGGTGTTACATCGTTTAGCAAGCTTAGACCTGTAAGGTTAGTAGGGCTAGTGGGTCCGGCACAAATGATCTGGCTTTCAAAGTCATGAGACCCGTTCATCAGTAGTTTAAAGGGAAGCATGTTGCAGTCACATTGCCAGGGATTGTTGTTGATTTGAACTGTACTAAATTCGTCATAATAATAAGAAAGGTCATAATAATACTCTGCCTCTGGGAGGGCGACAAACACTGGGAATATGTCAGCCGGGAGGCTTGTCAACTGATTATCGTTAAGGAACAATTGCCACAGGTTACCAAGTCCCTCAAATATATCAGCTGGAAGACTGTTCAAGTGGTTATTGTGAAGGTACAACTGCTGCAGGTTACTAAGTCCCTCAAATACATCAGCTGGAAGGCTGTTCAACTGGTTATTGTAAAGGAGCAAGAATTTGAGGTTACCAAGTCCCCCAAATACATCATCTGGAAGGCTGTTCAACTGGTTATTCTGAAGTTCCAACCACTGCAGGTTACCAAGTCCCTCAAATATACCAGCTGGAAGGCTGCTCAACTGGTTATTGTAAAGTCCTAACTCCTGCAGGTTACTAAGTCCCTCAAATATACCAGCTGGAAGGCTGCTCAACTGGTTATTGTAAAGTCTCAACTCCTGCAGGTTACTAAGTCCCACAAATGCGTTTGCATGGAGAGTAGCTAACTGATTATCTTCAAGGGCTAGGAAAGTTACGTTAGGCAAGTCCTGAAATGTTCCATCATTGATTATGGAGATCTGATTACTGTCCAGATCTAAAAATACTAAGTTTCCATATCTTGAAAAATCAGCCTGACTCCAGGTTGAGATGGAGTTGTATCCCAGGTACAGGCGAATGATGGTTGTGGGCAGGTCCTAGGGGACACTTGTGAGGCCCAAGCTATGACATACACAGTTTGTGGATGAACATCTGCTGCTGCAGGTTTGCGCTGCTGTTGGTCCAGCCTCCTTCAGGACGATCAGCAGCAGAACCAGCAGCCTCTTCACCATCATGGTCAACCCACAGGATGTTAATTCTGCACTGGACAAAAGACGTTTCCACCGTAAATCATTGTACATTGTAAATCACAGAGCAGCTCTACCCTGGATAACGAAAGCAGACATGACTAAAAGATGTTCGTCTTTATCAAAATAGATTTCTTTTCTGTTATTAAAAAAATAAGAATCTTTCCTCTGTCACTGAGTATTGTCCACGTCTAATTGGCAAACAAAAAGCCGCTCGTCCCGTCCTCTTAAGTACGTTTAACGGAGTGGTTCTAGTTTATATGATCTACATCCACTCTTTGCAAAGTTTGCTGAATACTGAAAATGACATGATGTCAAACAAAATTACGAGAACAATCTAGGACAATGACACTATTTACCAGCTCTGCCGCCTCAAAAACCTGCATTCCTTGGAACATTGATTCTTCTCTGATCTTTCAGTGGGCGGGTTAGACCTTGGACAACGACCTTGTTCAGACAAATATTTCACAGTACATCTGCAATAATCTTTGTTTGAATGTAAACGTACAAGTCACCGTCAAATATTCACTGGCTGAATTAGGATGACCTACGAACACTGACTGAAATTGGATTCCAATTTAGGGGCATGTGACTGGTGTTTGCCATATATAGAGAGTTGGCAGCTGACATGGTTGTCTGAAATTATTGAGATGGGGTGAAACTCGCTTTCACGGCAAACTCCCTTCCACAGCAAACTCTCTTCCTCGGCAACCTCCCTTTCCCGACACAAGAGAACCAAGCCAACGTTGAAAATCGCGAACCAACGCCCCCCTCCCCCAAATAAAACCAGCCCCGTTCGAAGATTGCAACGGAGGCTTGCTCATGACCGAGTGGACTTAATGTTATCTCATTTGTTACTAACACCTAGTAGCAATTGTGACTTTTGTTAAGACAGGGAACCACCTTAAACTTTAAAAAATACATTTTTCACAAGAATCACATTTTTCCCAAGAATCACAAAAGACATAGGAAATATACTATGTACAACATTCATTTAAGCGTTTTTGATGAAAACATACCTGGTAGTTACAAATTCGAAGGGATAATAAGCTAGTTATTCTTGATCTGGTCATATTGTTAATTTTGACCGATGACGTCATCAAATTAGCATAATTTATGCATATATAATTATGAAGGATATTCTAGATAACAGATTTATCCATGTGAGAAAACAGCAGTAATATAGCAAATAACTATGAAAAATACATTGTTAGAACCGAAATTATCGATTTTCGCCCAAAATGCCTGGCAATAAATGGTTGCCATGTCAACACGAAAAAGTGAAAAAATCTTCAGGAAATTTTTTCCAACAAATTTTGGGAAAACTCAATAGATTTGGTGGCTCTAGCGTAAGCCGTTCTGGCGTTATGCGACTTGAAAGTTGCCACAGGCCTCAAAAGTTGAATATGGTTAAAACAGACCAAAGGCACGTGTAAAACTACCATGCAAGGTTGTTGAGAGACAGTAGGGGGACTCACTGAAGTATGGATGGATGCCAGACTGCCTGTTGTCTTATTTGCCCAAAGGGTAAAAACCTGTGATAATTACTGACCCAACCAGGTCAAGATACTACGAAAGCGAAAATATTCGCTGGAATTTAATATCGCGGCGGACAAAACGGCTTTTATGGGGTAGTTTTAAGTTCGCTGCTGAAGACCCGAAAAAAAATCTGAGTACTTTCGCGGTGGTCATGATAGATTTGCGGTGAAGAAGTAAAGCATAAAACCTCCGCCGACATTTTCCCTTTTACAGTAACTAAGAAACAAAGTCTGCTTGACTGCCGTGAACATACAATTGACAGCTATTTCTCCCTTGAAATGTCCAAAAGAAGATTCAGCTGTTCTATGTGATTGTTGAGAAATAGTAGAAACACTAACCAGAGTAGAGTGGATGGGGGATCGTAGAGTGGATGGGGGATCTTGGCTCTTCAGTCGGAGAACTTCTTACACTGACACTGTCGGGAGTCTGTCTTACAGTGTTCTTTTCTGCTATGCCCTAGTGGTTGAACGAGGTGGATATGATGTTAGACGTGAGGGGATATTGATTGTTCAGACAGTCGGAGAACTTCTTAAAGTGTCGGGAGTCCGTCGTACACCGTTCAGTTTGACTGCTGTGGCCTGGTGGTTGAACGAGGTGGGTTTGATGTTAGACGTCAGGTCAGACTGCCTGTTGTCTTAGGCCATGTTGATTTGATTATATGGATGACATCCTCCGGGAACTCCAAAACTGATGCGAGCGAGCGAATAAAAAAAAAGTTTGGCCAAAAAAAAAAAAGTTGCCTTCAGTATGAAATCAAAGTGGCCAGGAAGGTTGAACATAGGACTAAACACACATAGTATGGTATACCAACAGTTAGGTGTAGGGACCAGTACATCATATGGGTGCAAAACATTTTTTCCTCTTGGACCAATCCGAAAAAAAACAGACCTGAAAAAAACAACAGAGGAACAGGTTTCGCCAATTACAAAATGGACACACTATGTCGGCAGCGATTTGGGGTCTAACCGGCAACAAAACAACAAGAGCGAGTTTATAGTCAATTGCACCAAGTTTCTACAGTCAACATGTACAGAGACAGTTAGCCTTTATTACATGGATATGGGATTTTAAAATGCAGTGGGTGTCCAATAATCCACCAAACAGATTCCTTTGTAGCAAAGTTGACCAATTACCATTGTTTTGAGTATTGCCAGTTCTCAAGTTTCCACAGACAATCAGGTCCAGGTTCATGTCCGGACCTGGAAATGATCCTCTGGACCTGAATTTTCTGTACTGGTACCTCCCCCAACCAACAATAGATTTTTTTTCTTTCTGTCCTTTCACATCTTATTCTTTGACTTTAGAATCATTTTGGCATTCTATGGCATTAGTTATCTGTTTTCTGATACTTTTTTTTCAATCTACGAAATATTTGTGCTCATTTTACAGCTGCTTTGCACAATTTATTGTGTGGTCGAAAACTTTTTTTGGGGGGGAAATGGCCGAAAATTGGTGCGAGCGCGGATGTCATCCATATAATCAAATCAACATGGCCTTACTTGCCCACAGGGGATAAACCTGTGATAATGACTGTATCCGCCAGGTGACGCTTATCTGTTATGTTACAGGCACGGAGTCAGACGTAATGTGTGTGTGTACGAGATAATCGATCTTTGATGAATTACAGAAATTTCATTATGAACAGGACTTTTGCTGAAACTGCTAAGCATTTTTTTTAGAATCTGTACATCTAAAATACAGTCATCTGCAGGATTCAGCGTCCGCAAATATCATAGAGGGACCATTATCATCAGCAAGAGGTACTTGAAATTATGTTTTCGTCTGCTGAAATACGCTGTCCAAAACTTGGACGATTCCAGACGTTAACGTTGCCTGGGATCCCAGACGGAATATTAGATACACGAATGTCAGAGCTAGAAGCGACTGTATATAGTATATAATAAACGCGAAGCGAACTATTTTCCGAATGGTACCCAGGCTTGGCCATGGCCTTCCGAGCCTCAAGAACAGAAACTACTGTGGGCCGGCCTACACTGTCAGACATGCAGACACTGGCTGGTGACCTTTGATAAGACTATTCAAGCCTAACGACACTTAAGGAATGTTTTAGCGGTTACGTTTTATGCTAAATTCTGGGTAGCTACTACATACCACGAACGAGATATAGCCTACAACCTCCGTGGGACTACGTAAAAGTAGAGCGGCAAAATCCATTTCATAGAATATCGGACAGATTGCGTTTGTTGCCAGATTACATCGTACCATTTACGGTTTTCATGCTATAAAGCTCTCTAACGTGGCATGGCCCAACTATACCTCATGTAGAATTAAAACAGCTACATTCCCCCACACGTAATGTTCTCTTCGCCATTTGCATGGCACAAGTATGAAATATTTGACACGACATTTGGAAAAATTAAAACTGTCATAAATGCCACAAACAGCAAATATAGATAAAAAGTGTAAAAGTTATTCTAAAATTGAGTGGGTAAATAATTGAAATTAGTGGAATTTACGTATTTCTTTAAGATACCTTGTGTTTTTAGAAAAGAACAGTGCATTTGCAGTTGTATTTGCATTCTTTTCTTCTTCATCACCATTTATAGGAGAGAAAAAAACTTTCTGTCTGACTAAGTGTCAACTTCGCAACTTAAACACCATTAGAAATGAGCGACAGACACGTCAACTGTCCTGTGGACCTGTTACAAAAGAGTAGGCAGAGTCACTAAGTACATTACAGTACAGCTGGGATGGTTGAATTTTTCTACGTGGTGTCAGTCTGTTTCGAGTGCTCACTTTCTTACTAAGGGTGTCCTGTCTTTGTTGGTGCTGTTTTAATACAACAAAGGTGTCTTCACTGAACTGCAAACTGTTCCAACAGCTTATTCTTGCATGAAATGATCAAAGAAAAAGTCAACTATCTTATAGGATTGTTGGGAAACAGGAGGACTCACCAGAAAATGGTTGGCTGGCAGAGTTTGGCTCTTCAGTCAGAGAACTTTTTATAGCCTCAGGAGTCCGTCTTACACCGTTTTCACTGCTGTGCCCTGGTGGTTTAACGAGATGAATTTGATGTTAGACGTGAGGTCATACTGCCTGTTGTCTTACTCGCCCACAGGGTAAACACCTGTGATAATTACTGTATCCGCCAGGTGACGCTTATCTGTTGTTTGTGTCGCAGGCACGGAGTCAGAAGCAATGTGTCTTTGTAAAAGAGGGCCACCTTTGACGAATTACAGAAATTTGAAAGGCCAAAGTGAGCCAAAACCTGCCAAGACCTGTCATTCTCGGACGTGACATCCCGAACCTGGCCAAGCTGGTACAGACAGCTCCAACGCATAAGTTCGGTCAGGGACCTACATCCGCAGGAGACGGGAGGATAGCCTCCAATAACGGACCAGCATTCGGTCGCCATGATGACGGAGGAGGTCGCGGTGGTTACAGACGTGACGGGGACTACGACAGGTGCAGCCGAGGATTCAGATCGAGCCAGTACAGTTACGATGGTCGTGGCAGATCGTATGGAGAGAGCCAGCGTGGCTTTGGCCAAGGGTATCGCGACGTCCACAATCATGGAGGCGGTCAGGGGCCGAAGAGCAGGAAAAGATATGGCCCGCCTGTCCGCACTAACTACCGTCTGATTGTGGAGAACTTGTCCAGTCGCTGTAGCTGGCAGGACTTGAAGGATTACGTGCGGCAAGCCGGAGAAGTCACCTTTGCTGATGTGCACAAGCAGAACAGGAATGAGGGGATTTTGGGATTCGCCACCTACCGAGACATGGAGAATGCTCGGCGTGAGCTTGATGGGACTGAAATCTATGGTTGTAAGATCAAACTGGTGAAGTCTTCGCCTGCATGAAGTACTACCGATTTAGTGAATCAGGGAGAAAAAGGACTGATGAATATGGACTTGAGAATTGTAACTGCATGGAAAAGGACTGACGAATATGGACACTAGAGTAACTTTGCCTGTGGGAAAAAAACGTAGTTCTGAGTTAGTAGACATTTAACTTTGTTATTAGATATTGTAGGACGCCGACGTTTTGAACGGACACCTGGACTTTAGTTTGATGGAAGTAATTTAGTAGTAGTGATTTGTTTTGTTAATCTCTGTATTATGCATGCCTACAGGACTCACAATGCAACAGGATGAGTAGTAGTGATTGTAACGAGTGTATCAATCAAAGAAACGGGGGCAGATGTGACGGAGTCACTGCAATAGTTTTAGGCATGCCCAAGGCTAACTGCGCATGAGCAGAGAGGAGGGGGTCAGGAGACGGAGAGGTTGGCAGTGTGAAGTCCTGCTTTGTAGATTTAGAGGTTTCATGCATTAAAAGAGCAACATCGGAACAACAGCGTCGGTCTATCTTGTGACAGCAGGACAACCAAAAGGGAATGAAGGACAATAAGGTAGAATGCAGGACAACAAAGTGAGAATGCAGGACAACCAAGAGAGAATGCAGGACAACCAAGTGAGAATACAGGACAATCAAGGGAGAATGCAGGACAGCCAAAATGGAATGAAGGACAATAAGGGAGAATGCAGGACAACCAAGAGAGAATGCAGGACAACCAAGAGAGAATGCAGGACAGCCAAGAGAGAATGCAGGACAACCAAGAGAGAATGCAGGACAGCCAAGAAAGAATGCAGGACAACCAAGAGAGAATGCAGGACAACCAAAATGGAATGAAGGACAATAAGGGAGAATGCAGGACAACAAAGTGAGAATGCAGGACATTCAAGACAGAATGCAGGACAACCAAAAGGGAATGCAGGACAACCAAAGAAGAATGCAGGACAACCAAGAGAGAATGCAGGGCAACCAAGAGTGAATGAAGGACAACCAAGAGTGAATGCAGGACAACCAAGAGTGAATGCAGGACAACCAAGAGAAAGACAGGTGAAAAGCCTGTACAGACCAGGTGATGAGGTAATTTGTTGTTTGAGTGACAGGAATAAACTAACAAAAGGAATTTGTGTTGGTCAGAGAGAGCCCATATTTGAATCTATCAGAACTTAATCATGATGAACAATATCATTTGCCCTTCTGAAAACAGTCGACAGTTTGTGTACGGCAGTGCCAATGATATATTTTCGCCATGTTCATCTGTAAACGTTGTGATCTACACCTTAATTATCAGTGCAGAAGTCATTCAGGTCAACACAGTGGCAGTACTGATAGCATCTGTGAACTTTCCAACAAAAGAGTCCGACCTTACAGGAATGTTGAATGTTGGGCAATACAAAAGGACAGATTATATCAACTTTTGAAGAAAAGACCGCATCCACAAGGGAGCAGCGAAGCCTAAGATATTTCTTTCAGCGATACCAAATTATAGTATTAGTGGCCAGAGCGCGTCACACATCTCCGGCATCAAACCTTTGTTCACGGGGTTGAAAAACAACCTGCCTTTGCACTAGTATCTTCGAGCAGATGTAGGAGGCAATCATGTTTTGTATCGTTTGTTTCTTTGTCTATTAGAGCAAGACGTCAAATAAAAAATCTCATTTTTTGTTGTTCAACATCAGAGCATGTTCTTTATCTGGCCCATTTTTTCTTTTCCCCCGCTTGTAACATTTTTGGGGTATCGAGAAGTGGGACTGACTTGCACAATTCTTCACCGCCTTGCACTAGTGGTTAAACGAGATGGATTTGATTTCAGACGAGAGGTCGCGCTGACTATTGTCGTACTTGCACACAGGCTTCACATGTGGTAATTATTACTGTGCAGGCCAGGTGCCGTAATTGCACACAGGCTTGACCTGTGGTAACAGTACAGGCCAGGTGTCGTACTTGCACACAGGCTTGACCTGTAGTAACTACTGTACAGGCCAGGTGTCGTACTTGCACACAGGCTTGACCTGTAGTAACTACTGTACAGGCCAGGTGTCATACTTGCACACAGGCTTGACCTGTAGTAACTACTGTACAGGCCAGGTGTCATACTTGCACACAGGCTTGACCTGTGTTAACTGTACAGGCCAGGTGTCGTACTTGCACACAGGCTTGACATGTGGTAATTATTACTGTACAGGCCAGGTGCCGTACTTGCACACAGGCTTGACCTGTGGTAACTACTGTACAGGCCAGGTGTCGTACTTGCACACAGGCTTGACCTGTAGTAACTACTGTACAGGCCAGGTGTCGTACTTGCACACAGGCTTGACCTGTGGTAATTACTGTACAGGCCAGGTGTCGTACTTGCACACAGGCTTGACCTGTGGTAACTACTGTACAGGCCAGGTGTCGTACTTGCACACAGGCTTGACCTGTAGTAACTACTGTACAGGCCAGGTGTCGTACTTGCACACAGGCTTGACCTGTGGTAATTACTGTACAGGCCAGGTGTCGTACTTGCACACAGGCTTGACATGTGGTAATTATTACTGTACAGGCCAGGTGCCGTACTTGCACACAGGCTTGACCTGTAGTAACTACTGTACAGGCCAGGTGTCATACTTGCACACAGGCTTGACCTGTGGTAACTACTGTACAGGCCAGGTGTCGTACTTGCACACAGGCTTGACCTGTAGTAACTACTGTACAGGCCAGGTGTCGTACTTGCACACAGGCTTGACCTGTGGTAACTACTGTACAGGCCAGGTGTCGTACTCGCACACAGGCTTGACCTGTGGTAATTACTGTACAGGCCAGGTGTCGTACTTGCACACAGGCTTGACCTGTGGTAATTACTGTACAGGCCAGGTGTCGTACTTGCATACAGGCTTGACCTGTAGTAACTACTGTACAGGCCAGGTGTCGTACTTGCAGACAGGCTTGACCTGTGGTAACTACTGTACAGGCCAGGTGTCGTAGTTGCAGACAGGCTTGACCTGTGGTAACTACTGTACAGGCCAGGTGTCGTACTCGCACACAGGCTTGACTTGTGGTAACTACTGTACAGGCCAACGTTGTGATCTACACCTTAATTATCAGTGCAGAAGTCATACAGGTCAACACAGTGGCAGTACAGATTATGTCAAATTTTGAAGAAAAGACCCCATCCACAAGGGCGCAGCGAAGCCTAAGATATTTCTTTCAGCGACCAAATTATAGTATTAGTAGCAAGACTGCGTCATTCAAATGCGGCATACACACCTTTGTTCACGGGGTTGAAAAACAACCTGCCTTTGTACTAGTATCTAAGAGCAGATGTAGGAGGCAATCATGGTTTGTATCGTTTCTTCGTTTGTTCGTCTGTTAGAACAAGACTTAGAATAAAAACTAGTTTGTCTGATGTGCCGTCCCCTAACTCCTGTCTTCCGTTTTTGTTTTACCATCTTCTGCTGAACAGGATCGTGTGCCTCCTGATAGATTAAGAATAAGATTTATGTTGTTTGGTGTTGTTTCTGTGGTTTTTACCACTTGGGAATTCAAGTAGGGCCCACACACCCTTTTCTGCATGGTGTTAGCAAGCTTTAAATTTACCGTGATCATTACGGAGGTGGCAACAGTTTATGGAATTAACGTCCTGAAGTTAGCTCTATAAATAAGCGGAGCTCCTATTTTTGTTCAACATCAAAGCATGTTCTTTATCTGGACCGTCTTTTCTTTTCGCCCGCTTGTAACATTTTGGGGTATCGAAAAGTGGGTCTGACTTGCCACGTCTTTCCCTGTCTTGCACTAGTGGTTAAACGAGATGGATTTGATTTCAGACGAGAGGTCACGCTGTCTATTGTCGTACTTGCACACAGGCTTGACCTGTGGTAACTAACTGCTGTACAGGCCAGGCGAAGATAATCTGTTCGTTTGGAAGAAATGAACTCAGAAACAAAGTATGTTTTTTTCCGACAGAACCGTCCTTTGCCGTAAAAAAACGGCCGAGTTCAATTGAGCTTCAGTTCGGAAATCTATACGGAGAAAATACAGCGTGCCGCGTGGATAAAATGAATATATTCCGTGACAGACAACCAACACGCTACAGGAGAAGCCTCAAATACAATATAGCCTTCGTGGAAGATAAATGACCACCTTTGCAACCATTTAGGAGTCAGCTCAAATCTGTTGGACATAAGGGCGCGCCCCGTCCAAGTGTCGGTCTTTGTTTAATAGGCCTTCAAAACAGCTCCACTCATTTTCAAGAAAATATTAACTTTTCAGATTTTGCTATGCATCATCATAAGGTAAAAAGCTGTCAAGTCTTTATGTATAAAATACCACTGATCTTCACATAGAAAAATCTAATAGTCATTACAAGTACGAGAAATACAGAAAGAGGAAAATAATGCAGAAAAATCTAATAGTCATTACAATTCCGAGAAATACAGAAAGAGGAAAATAATGCTCACCTTTGTGACGACCTTTTTTGATGGTGATCCAGAAGACGACAGAAGGGACAGCGATTGCCGCGACTGCTGTGATTCTCTGCAGAAGGAACTTTGGAAACTGTTTTCCCGCGCTCCCAGCCGCGCTCGTGCTGTTCTCACGTCAGGACGGGAGTCGACTGCTGAGGTGGAAACTGCGCAAGTCGTCACCGGTCGGACCAGTCGATGTGGGGCTGTGATTGGACAGAACAAGTCACGTGTGTTTGATTTTAAACATGTCTCTTTACTCTTTGTCATCGGATTATTGATACTTGGAGGAAAATGTCAAAGGTATGAAATCACACTGCCCCCCTCCCTCTTTTAAAATAGCTGACGTTGACAGTGCATAGTATGTGTGGGTGGGTACTGGTACAGAAACTGTGGGACTGTGATTGGACAGAACAAGTCATGTGTGTTAGATTAAACCCGTCTCTTCACTCTTTGTCATCGGATTATTGATACTTGGAGGAAAAGGTTAAAGGTATGAAATCACACTGCCCCCCTCCCTCTCATCATTTGTGAAAACTTGTGAATGAGCCGCGGATACTCAAGGCAACGGTCCATTTCCCTATATAGAACTCTATTTGGTGGATCATGCAAAGTCCACTGGCGTTGTTAAGTCCTGTCTTACAAGAAAAAACCAAGTTTGACTTCAGAAACTGTCTTTCATTGCACCTGCAAGTCCCCAAACACGTGAACGCCTGTCGGTATAAAATGTTCATTTTCAAATTGGTTCAAAGTCCGATCCACTGATTTTTTGCATGAACCGGCCAAGCAAGAACCAAAAGATTTTGTACCGGATGTAGGTAATGTAATGATTGAGTGGAAAATGCTTTAAGCTTGCGGCCCAATGTGTCACTAAACACGGGAAGACCTAAGTCTACGTGATTGTATTAGTCATAGTGTGACGTCATAATAACATCAAAGCTGATGCAATGACTTGACTGTACTTGAACGTAATTTTTGTAACATCTGGTAGCCATAGCGAATTTTAATGTTTTTGCTTTTTTTTTTTTTTTTTGGTTCCGTACCTCCGTCCTTCGGATAGGACGTTAAATAGAGGTCCCCTGTCTGGGGAGTCTTATGCATAGTGTGCGGAGCTGCATATTACTAATATGTATGCATTCATACTACCTAGCTTCGGCTTGGGCCTTCCTTTGGATAGGACGTTAAATGGAAGCCCCGTCTCTGGGGAATCTTACGCATAGTGTACACATATAAACTAATGTGTACATATTCATATTACACGGAGCTGCAAAACACTGTAAACTCCATTGTCCCGATAGGGAGGTTAGTACAGGACAACGAATCCACGCGGCGTGTCCTTGGAAAATTCCTGGAAAAAACAACAAAAGGTGTCTTCCCTGAAGTGTAAGATGATATCTCTTAAAGATTTCAGTCCTTTGTTCGAAATGTCCCAGATCTAATCCGTACCGCCAGGTGTTGACCTGCGTGACCACACCACTGTTGACAAAGGACTGCCGTCTTTAAGGGATATCATCTTACACTTCAGTGAAGACACCTTTGTTGTTTTTCCAGGAATTGTCCAAGGACACGCCACGTGGCTACGTTGCCCTGTACTTACCTCCTTATCGGGCCGTTGGATTTCACAGTGTTTTGCAGCTTCGCGTAATATGAATGCACCTTAGTAATATGCAATTATGCACACTATGTATTAGAGAAGTAAATGTTACATGATAATACAGTTTTTTAAAATGTTGCTTAGGGCACACTGACGTAGCTATATAGATAACATCCGCGCACGCATTGATTTTCGCCTGTTCAAAAAATGTGGCCACATGTGCAACGATTGTCTCCTACAGTCTTATAGAGGTGCACGTTAGACAATCTAACCATGTGAAATATTGGACTGAATGTTTAAATTATGAACTATCTAGTCCAGTAGTTTATGAGCATTTTTCCTGAATTTGTATTTTTTTTTGCTCTCGCACATTTCTCTTTTTCTTTATTTCGCACATAACAAAACAATAACAAAAGCAAATAAAAGTGTGGGGGGGGTGGGGGTGGGAGTTCGGCTGAATCTATTAGAACTTAATTATGATGAACACGTTCCTTGCCCCTCTGAAAACAGACGACAGTTTGTGTACGGCAGGGCCAATGATATATTTTTGCCATGTCCAGCTGTAAACGTTGTGATCTACACCTTAATTAGCAGTGCAGAAGTCATACAGGTCAACACAGTGGCAGTACTGATAGCATCTGTGAACTTTCCAACAAAGGAGTTTGACCTTACAGGAATGTTGAATCTTGGGCAATACAAAAGGACAGATTATGTCAAATTTTGAAAAAATGACCCCATCCACAAGGGCGCAGCGAAGCCTAAGATATTTCTTTCAGCGACCAAATTATAGTATTAGTAGCAAGACTGCGTCATACACCTGCGGCATACACACCTTTGTTCACGGGGTTGAAAAACAACCTGCCTTTGTACTAGTATCTCCGAGCAGATGTAGGAGGCAATCATGGTTTGTATTGTTTCTTCATTTGTTCGTCTCTTAGAACAAGACTTAGAATAAAAGTTAATTTGTCTGATGTGCCGTCCCCTAGCTCCTATCTTCCGTTTTCGTTTTACCATCTTCTGCTGAACAGGACCGTGTGCCTCCTGATAGATTGAAAATAAAGAGGTATATTGTTTGGTATGACACGTTCTGTGTTTTCTATCCCTCGGGAATTCAATCAGGGCCCACACGCACCTTTCTGCATGGCGGTAGCAGGCTTTAAAATTTACCGTAATGGTGATGGCGATATTTTGTGGAATTACCGTCCTGAATAGGGCTGGGTATCGGTACAGCGTACCGGTACAAAACCGGTTTTTCTTATTGGACCGGTCCAGAAAAACCGGACCTGAAAAAATCACATGTAACATTTTTTGGGGGTATCGAAAAGTGGGTCTGACTTGCACAATTCTTCACCGCCCTGCACTAGTGGTTAAACGAGATGGATTTGATTTCAGACGAGAGGTCACGCTGTCTATTGTCGTACTTGCACACAGGCTTGACCTGTGGTAACTAACTGCTGTACAGGCCAGGTGAAGATAATCTGTTCGTTTGGCAGAAATGAACTCAGAAACAAAGTGTGTTTTTCCGACAGAACCGACCTTTGCCGTTAAAAAAAACGGCTGAGTTCAATTCAGCTTCAGTTCGGAAATCTATACAGAGAAAATACAGCGTAACGCGTGGATAAAATGAAAGTATTCCGTGACACACAGCCAACACGCTACCGGAGAAGCCTCAAATACAATATAGCCTTCGTGGAAGATAAATGACCACCTTTTCAACCAATTAGGAGTCGGCTCAACCCTGTGGGACATAAGGGAGCGCCCCGTCCAAGTATTGGCCTTTGTTTGATAGGCCTTCAAAAAATCTCCGATCATTTTCAAGAAAATATTAACTTTTCAGAAGTCTTTATGTATATAACACCACTGATCATCACATAGAAAAATCTAATAGTCATTACAAGTACGAGAAATGCAGAAATAGTAGAATAATGCTCACCTTTCTGACGAGCTTTCTTGATGGTGACCCAGAAGACGACAGGAGGGACAGCGATTGCAGCGACTGCTGTGATTCTCTGCAGAAGGAACTTTGGAAACTGTTTTCCCGCGCTCCCAGCCGCGCTCGTGCTGTTCTCACGTCAGGACGGGAGTGGACTGCTGAGGTGGAAACTGCGCAAGTCGTCACCTGTTGGACCAGTCGATGTGGGACTGTGATTGGACAGAACAAGTCACGTGTGTTTGATTTTAATCATGTCTCTTCACTCTTTGTCATCGGATTATTGATACTTGGAGGAAAATGTCAAAGGTATGAAACCACACTGCCCCCTCCCTCTTTTCAAATAGCTGACGTTGACAGCGCATAGTATGTGTGGGTGGGTACTGGTACAGAAAATTCAGATGCAGAGGATCAGGTCTGGAGCTGACCCTGGACTTAATTTTGGATGAAAACTTTCGAATGGGCGATACTCAAGGCGATGGTCCATTTCGCTTTAAGGGATTCTAGTTGATGGAGCATCCGACGTCTACTTGAGTTGTTGAGTCCTGTCTTCCTGGAAACACTAACTGCTTCTGTTTTAAACCAAGTTTGACTTCAGAAACTATATTTCATTGGACCCTAAGTCCCCAAACACGTGACCTCCTGCCGCTATAATCTGTTTAGTTTGAATCGGTCCAAAGTTCGGTCTCTGATTTCTTAAGGTTCATTTTTTTTTGACCGACGCAGCAAGAAAAAAAGGTTTTGTACCGGTGCATCGTACAGATACCCATGTTCCCTAGTGCATAGTATTGCCGTCACAACAGATGTAAGAAAGAAAGCATGATTTTTATATGTCACCCTTCGTTGTGTGTGTAGCTCTCTTAAAAGAGGAAGACTTAGAGTAAAAGTTGGTTCGCATGAGACGTCATCTTCTGAAACAGAAAACCTCCCTCCCATCATTCGTGTTTGCTTCAAACTCTTCCGCTGTGGAAACCGGACTGTTGATGGACAACCAAGAGAGAATGCAGGACAACCAAAAGAGAATGCAGGACAACCAAGAGAGAATCGGGACAACCAAGGGATAATGCAGGACAACCAAGTGAGTATGCAGGACAACCAATAGATAATGCAAGGCAACCAAGATAGAATGCAGGGCAACCAAGAGAGAATGTAGGATAACCAAGAGTGAATGCAAAATAACCGATTATAGAGGCCAGGGCGGGTCGTCTCCTTCAAATCAACCACACTATAAAGGTGTCTTCAGTAAAGTATTTGAAACGTTTAGGCAAGTTTCCTGCCAACTCGTCCAACAGATTTTTTCTCCCGTAATGTGATCAATGGAAACATCACCTGTCTTGTGTGATTTTTGAGAAACAGACGGAGGAGTCGCCAAAGTATGAGTGGCTGGAAGATCTTGGCTCTTCGGGTTGTGATGATCTTAAAGAGTGGAAATCTGTCTTGCATCGTCCTTTTTTAATTTTATATGTACGAGTGGTTGAACGAGGTGGATTTGATTTTAGACGAGAGCCTATTGTCGTACTTGCAGACAGGTGAAAAGCCTGTACAAACCAGGTAATGACTCAGAGGTAATTTGTTGTTTGAGTGGCAGGCACAATGAGTGTTGGTCAGAGAGGACCCATATTTAAATCTAGCTGAATTTAATCATGATAAACAAATTGCTTTGCCCTTCTGAAAACAGACGACAGTTTGTGTACGACAGGGCCAATGGTATATTTTTGCCATGTCCAGCTATAAACGTTGTGATCTACACCTTAATTAGCAGTGCAGAAGTCATACAGGTCAACACAGTGGCAGTACTGATAGCATCTGTGAACTTTCCAACAAAGGAGTTTGACCTTACAGGAATGTTGAATCTTGGGCAATACAAAAGGACAGATTATGTCAAATTTTGAAGAAAAGACCCCGTCCACAAGGGCGCAGCGAAGCCTAAGATATTTCTTTCAGCGACCAAATTATAGTATTAGTAGCCAGACTGCGTCATTCAAATGCGGCATACACACCTTTGTTCACGGGGTTGAAAAACAACCTGCCTTTGTACTAGTATCTCCGAGCAGATGTAGGAGGCAATCATGGTTTGTATTGTTTCTTCATTTGTTCGTCTCTTAGAACAAGACTTAGAATAAAAGTTAATTTGTCTGATGTGCCGTCCCCTAGCTCCTATCTTCCGTTTTCGTTTTACCATCTTCTGCTGAACAGGACCGTGTGCCTCCTGATAGATTTAAAATAAAGGGGTATATTGTTTGGTATGCCACGTTCTGTGTTTTCTACCACTCGGGATTTCAAACAGGACCCACACACCACTTTCTGCATGGCGTTAGCAGGCTTTAAAATTTGCCGTAATGGTGATGGCGATATTTTGTGGAATTACCGTCCTGAAGTTAGCCCTACAGGCAGGCGGTGCTTCCATTTTAGTTCAACATCAAAGCATGTTCTTTACCTGGACCACCTTTTCTTTTCGCTCACATGTAACATTTTTTGGGGGTATCGAAAAGTGGGTCTGACTTGCACAATTCTTCACCGCCTTGCACTAGTGGTTAAACGAGATGGATTTGATTTCAGACGAGAGGTCACGCTGCCTATTGTCGCACTTGCACACAGGCTTGACCTGTGGTAACTAACTGCTGTACAGGCCAGGTGAAGATAATCTGTTCGTTTGGCAGAAATGAACTCAGAAACAAAGTGTGTTTTTCCGACAGAACCGACCTATGCCCTTAAGAAAAACGGCTGAGTTCAATTCAGCTTCAGTTCGGAAATCTATACAGAGAAAATACAGCGTACCGCGTGTCTAAAATGAAAGTATTCCGTGACACACAGCCAACACGCTACCGGAGAAGCCTCAAATACAATATAGCCTTCGTGGAAGATAAATGACCACCTTTTCAACCAATTAGGAGTCGGCTCAACCCTGTGGGACATAAGGGAGCGCCCCGTCCAAGTATTGGCCTTTGTTTGATAGTCCTTCAAAAAATCTCCGATCATTTTCAAGAAAATATTAACTTTTCAGAAGTCTTTATGTATATAACACCACTGATCATCACATAGAAAAATCTAATAGTCATTACAAGTACGAGAAATGCAGAAATAGTAGAATAATGCTCACCTTTCTGACGAGCTTTCTTGATGGTGACCCAGAAGACGACAGAAGGGACAGCGATTGCCGCGACTGCTGTGATTCTCTGCAGAAGGAACTTTGGAAACTGTTTTCCCGCGCTCCCAGCCGCGCTCGTGCTGTTCTCACGTCAGGACGGGAGTGGACTGCTGAGGTAGAAACTGCGCAAGTCGTCACCTGTTGGACCAGTCGATGTGGGACTGTGATTTGATTGGACAGAACAAGTCACGTGTGTTTGATTTTAATCATGTCTCTTCACTCTTTGTCATCGGATTATTGATACTTGGAGGAAAATGTCAAAGGTACGAAATCACACTGCCCCCCTCCCTCTTTTCAAATAGCTGACGTTGACAGTGCATAGTATGTATGGGTGGGTACTGGTACAGAACATTCAGGTCCAGGTACACTTCAGATCCAGAGGATCAGGTCCGGAGCTGACGCTGGACTTAATTTTGGGTGAATGGGCGATAGTCAAGACGGTGGTCCATTTCGCTTTAAGGGATTCAATTTGATGGAGCATCCGGACGTCTACTTGTGTTGTTAGGTCCTGTCTTAATGGAAACACTAACAGCCTCTGTTTTAAACCAAGTTTGACTTCAGAAACTATATTTCATTGGACCCTAAGTCCCCAAACACGTGACCTCCTGCCGCTATAATCTGTTTATTTTGAATCGGTCCAAAGGTCGGTCTCTGATTTCTTAAGGTTCATTATTTTTTGGACCGACGCAGCAAGAAAAAAAAAAGGTTTTGTACCGGTGCATCGTACCGATACCAATCCCTAGTGCATAGTATTGCCGTCACAACATATCTCCAAGCAGATGTAAGAAAGCAAGCATGATTTGTATGTGTCACCCTTCGTGGTGTGTGTAGCTCTCTTAAAAGAGCAAGACTTAGAGTAAAAGTTAGTTCGCCTGATATGTCATCTTCTGAAACAGACAACCTCCCTCCCATCATTCGTGTTTGTTTCACACTCTTCCGCTGAAACATGACCGTTGATGGACAACCAAGAGAGAATGCAGGACAACCGAGAGAGAATGCAGGACAACCAAAAGGGAATACAGGACAACCAAGGGAGAATGCAGGACAACCAAGAGAGAATGCAGGACAACCAAGATAGAATGCAGGATAACCAAGAGTGAATGCAAGATAACCGATTATAGAGGCCAGGGCGGGTCTCCTTCAAATCAACCACACAGAGGTGTCTTTAGTAAAGTATTTGAAACGTTTAGGCAAGATTTCTGCCAACGGTCCAACAGATTTTTCCCCGAAAAATTATGATGTTTAAAAAAACAGCGGAAGGACTCAACAGAGTATGTGTGGTTTGAAAACTTACTAAAATGTGTGGAATCTGTCTTGCACCGAAATTTTTAAACTTAATGTGTACGAGTGGATGAGATGGAATTGATTTTAGACGAGAGCCCACAATGCATATCGTCGTACTTGCAGACAGGTGAAAAGCCTGTACAAACCAGGTAATGAGGAAATTTGTTGTTTGAGTGACAGGAATGAACTAAAAAAACAATGTGTTTTGGTCAGAGAGAACCCATATTTAAATGTAGCTGAACTTAATCATGATAAACAAATTCCTTTGCCCTTCTGAAAACAGACGACAGTTTGTGTACGACAGGGCCAATGGTATATTTTCGCCATGTTCAGCTGTAAACGTTGTGATCTACACCTTAATTATCAGTGCAGAAGTCATACAGGTCAACACAGTGGCAGTACTGATAGCATCTGTAAACTTTCCAACAAAAGAGTTCGACCTTAGAGGAATGTTGAATCTTGGGCAATACAAAAGGACAGATTATATCAAATTTTGAAGAAATGACCCCATCCACAAGGGGGCAGCGAAGCCTGAGATATTTCTTTCAGCGACCAAATTATAGTATTAGTAGCCAGACTGCGTCATACACCTGCGGCATACACACCTTTGTTCACGGGGTTGAAAAACAACATGCCTTTGTACTAGTATCTCCGAGCAGATGTAGGAGGCAATCATGGTTTGTATTGTTTTTTTGTTTGTTCGTCTCTTAGACCAAGACTTGGAATAAAAGTTCTTTCGTGATGTGCCGTCCCCTAACTCCTATCTTCCGTTTTTGTTTTACCATCTTCTGCTGAACAGGACCGTGTGCCTCCTGATAGATTGAAAATAAAGAGGTATATTGTTTGGTATGACACGTTCTGTGTTTTCTATCCCTCGGGAATTCAATCAGGGCCCACACGCACCTTTCTGCATGGCGTTAGCAGGCTTTAAATTTACCGTAATGGTGGTGGCGATATTTTGTGGAATTACCGTCCTGAATTTAGCCCTACAGGCAGGCGGTTGTCCCTTTTTTGGTTCAACATCAAAGCATGTTCTTTTCCTGGACCATCTTTTCTTTTCGCTCACTTGTAACATTTTTGGGGTATCGAGAAGTGGGTCTGACTTGCACCGTTCTTCACCGCCCTGCAACAGTGGTTAAATGACATGGATTTGATTTCAGACGAGAGGTCACGCTGTCTATTGTCGCACTTGCACACAGGCTTGACCTGTGGTAACTAACTGCTGTACAGGCCAGGTGACGGTGATATGTTCGTTTGGCAGAAATGAACTCAGAAACAAAGTGTGTTTTTCCGACAGAACGGACCTTTGCCCTTAAGAAAAACGGCTGAGTTCAATTCAGCTTCAGTTCGGAAATCTATACAGAGAAAATACAGCGTACCGCGTGGATAAAATGAAAGTATTCCGTGACAGACACAGCCAACACACTACCGGAGAAGCCTCAAATACAATATAGCCTTCCTGGAAGATAAATAACCACCTTTTCAACTAATTAGGAGTCGGCTCAAACCTGTTGGACACAAGAGCGCGCCCCGTCCAAGTGTCGGTTTTTGTTCAATAGGCCTTCAAAACATCTCCACTCATTTCATGAAAATCTCATTATTTCAGATTTTCCTGTTCATCATTATAAGGTAAAAAGCTGTCAAGTCTTTTCTATATAAAATACCATTAACAATCACAAAGAAAATCTAATAGTCATTACAATTACAAGAAATACAGAAATAGGAAAATAACGCTTACCTTTCCGACGAGCTTTTATTATGGTGACCCAGAAGACGACAGAAGGGACAGCGATTGCCGCGACTGCTGTGATTCTCTGCAGAAGGAACTTTGGGAACTGTTTTCCCGCGCTCCCAGCCGCGCTCGTGCTGTTCTCACGTCAGGACGGAAGTCGGCTGCTGAGGTGGAAACTGCGCAAGTCGTCACCTGTCGGACCAGTCGATGTGGGACTGTGATTGGACAGAACAAGTCACGTGTGTTTGATTAAACCCGTCTCTTCACTCTTTGTCATCGAATTATTGATACTTGGAGGAAAATGTCAAAGGTATGAAACCACACTGCCCCCCTCCCTCTTTTCAAATAGCTGACGTTGACAGCGCATAGTATGTGTGGGTGGGTACTGGTACAGAACATTCAGATGCAGAGGATCAGGTCTGGAGCTGACCCTGGACTTAATTTTGGATGAAAACTTTCGAATGGGCGATACTCAAGGCGATGGTCCATTTCGCTTTAAGGGATTCTAGTTGATGGAGCATCCGACGTCTACTTGAGTTGTTGTATCCTGTCTTCCTGGAAACACTAACTGCTTCTGTTTTAAACCAAGTTTGACTTCAGAAACTATATTTCATTGGGCCAGTAAGTCCCCAAACACGTGACCTCCTGCCGCTATAATCTGTTTAGTTTGAATCGGTCCAAAGTTCGGTCTCTGATTTCTTAAGGTTCATTTTTTTTTGACCGACGCAGCAAGAAAAAAGTTTTGTACCGGTGCATCGTACAGATACTCATGTTCCCTAGTGCATAGTATTGCCGTCACAACAGATGTAAGAAAGAAAGCATGATTTTTATATGTCACCCTTTGTTGTGTGTGTAGCTCTCTTAAAAGAGGAAGACTTAGAGTAAAAGTTGGTTCGCATGAGACGTCATCTTCTGAAACAGAAAACCTCCCTCCCATCATTCGTGTTTGCTTCAAAATCTTCCGCTGTGGAAACCGGACTGTTGATGGACAACCAAGAGAGAATGCAGGACAACCAAAAGAGAATGCAGGACAACCAAGAGAGAATCGGGACAACCAAGGGATAATGCAGGACAACCAAGTGAGTATGCAGGACAACCAATAGATAATGCAAGGCAACCAAGATAGAATGCAGGGCAACCAAGAGAGAATGTAGGATAACCAAGAGTGAATGCAAAATAACCGATTATAGAGGCCAGGGCGGGTCGTCTCCTTCAAATCAACCACACTATAAAGGTGTCTTCAGTAAAGTATTTGAAACGTTTAGGCAAGTTTCCTGCCAACTCGTCCAACAGATTTTTCTCCCGTAATGTGATCAATGGAAACATCACCTGTCTTGTGTGATTTTTGAGAAACAGACGGAGGAGTCGCCAAAGTATGAGTGGCTGGAAGATCTTGGCTCTTCGGGTTGTGATGATCTTAAAGAGTGGAAATCTGTCTTGCATCGTCCTTTTTTAATTTTATATGTACGAGTGGTTGAACGAGGTGGATTTGATTTTAGACGAGAGCCTATTGTCGTACATGCAGACAGGTGAAAAGCCTGTACAAACCAGGTAATGACTCAGAGGTAATTTGTTGTTTGAGTGGCAGGCACAATGAGTGTTGGTCAGAGAGGACCCATATTTAAATCTAGCTGAATTTAATCATGATAAACAAATTGCTTTGCCCTTCTGAAAACAGACGACAGTTTGTGTACGACAGGGCCAATGGTATATTTTTGCCATGTCCAGCTATAAACGTTGTGATCTACACCTTAATTAGCAGTGCAGAAGTCATACAGGTCAACACAGTGGCAGTACTGATAGCATCTGTGAACTTTCCAACAAAGGAGTTTGACCTTACAGGAATGTTGAATCTTGGGCAATACAAAAGGACAGATTATGTCAAATTTTGAAGAAAAGACCCCATCCACAAGGGCGCAGCGAAGCCTAAGATATTTCTTTCAGCGACCAAATTATAGTATTAGTAGCCAGACTGCGTCATTCAAATGCGGCATACACACCTTTGTTCACGGGGTTGAAAAACAACCTGCCTTTGTACTAGTATCTCCGAGCAGATGTAGGAGGCAATCATGGTTTGTATTGTTTCTTCATTTGTTCGTCTGTTAGAACAAGACTTAGAATAAAAGTTAATTTGTCTGATGTGCCGTCCCCTAGCTCCTATCTTCCGTTTTCGTTTTACCATCTTCTGCTGAACAGGACCGTGTGCCTCCTGATAGATTGAAAATAAAGGGGTATATTGTTTGGTATGCCACGTTCTGTGTTTTCTACCACTCGGGATTTCAAACAGGACCCACACACCACTTTCTGCATGGCGTTAGCAGGCTTTAAAATTTACCGTAATGGTGATGGCGATATTTTGTGGAATTACCGTCCTGAAGTTAGCCCTACAGGCAGGCGGTGCTTCTATTTTAGTTCAACATCAAAGCATGTTCTTTACCTGGACCACCTTTTCTTTTCGCTCACATGTAACATTTTTTGGGGGTATCGAAAAGTGGGTCTGACTTGCACAATTCTTCACCGCCCTGCACTAGTGGTTAAACGAGATGGATTTGATTTCAGACGAGAGGTCACGCTGCCTATTGTCGTACTTGCACACAGGCTTGACCTTTGGTAACTAACTGCTGTACAGGCCAGGTGAAGATAATCTGTTCGTTTGGCAGAAATGAACTCAGACACAAAGTGTGTTTTTCCGACAGAACCGACCTTTGCCCTTAAGAAAAACGGCTGAGTTCAATTCAGCTTCAGTTAGGAAATCTATACAGAGAAAATACAGCGTACCGCGTGTCTAAAATGAAAGTATTCCGTGACACACAGCCAACACGCTACCGGAGAAGCCTCAAATACAATATAGCCTTCGTGGAAGATAAATGACCACCTTTTCAACCAATTAGGAGTCGGCTCAACCCTGTGGGACATAAGGGAGCGCCCCGTCCAAGTATTGGCCTTTGTTTGATAGGCCTTCAAAAAATCTCCGATCATTTTCAAGAAAATATTAACTTTTCAGAAGTCTTTATGTATATAACACCACTGATCATCACATAGAAAAATCTAATAGTCATTACAAGTACGAGAAATGCAGAAATAGTAGAATAATGCTCACCTTTCTGACGAGCTTTCTTGATGGTGACCCAGAAGACGACAGAAGGGACAGCGATTGCCGCGACTGCTGTGATTCTCTGCAGAAGGAACTTTGGAAACTGTTTTCCCGCGCTCCCAGCCGCGCTCGTGCTGTTCTCACGTCAGGACGGGAGTGGACTGCTGAGGTGGAAACTGCGCAAGTCGTCACCTGTTGGACCAGTCGATGTGGGACTGTGATTGGACAGAACAAGTCACGTGTGTTTGATTAAACCCGTCTCTTCACTCTTTGTCATCGAATTATTGATACTTGGAGGAAAATGTCAAAGGTATGAAACCACACTGCCCCCCTCCCTCTTTTCAAATAGCTGACGTTGACAGCGCATAGTATGTGTGGGTGGGTACTGGTACAGAAAATTCAGATGCAGAGGATCAGGTCTGGAGCTGACCCTGGACTTAATTTTGGATGAAAACTTTCGAATGGGCGATACTCAAGGCGATGGTCCATTTCGCTTTAAGGGATTCTATTTGGTGGCTCATCCGACGTCCACTGGCGTTGTTAAGTCCTGTCTTCCTGGAAACACTAACAGCCTCTGTTTCAGACCAAGTTTGACTTCAGAAACTATATTTCATTGGACCTGTAAGTCTCCAAACACGTGACCTCATGCCGCTATAATCTGTTTATTTTGAATCGGTCCAAAGTCCGGTCCACTGATTTCTTCAGGTCCCTTTTATTTCT
>NC_049989.1:22323491-22325991 GCF_000003815.2 Branchiostoma floridae | reverse complement strand
TGAAATTATGATTAGATCAACCTGAAGATATTATCGATGGGTAAAGTTGGAGGAAAGTGCCACCATACAAGTTACATATACATTAGTCTTTGTATAACGTAATGAAACAAGCCCTTCCATCATAAAGTTTTTTAACGTAAGATATTACCAGATAATATATTTTAATAAAATAATATATATGGATAAACAAAAATTCAATCGTATCACAAATTTTCGGGTAATGCATATCTTTGTCGTTATGTGTGATATGGAAGGAAATTGTTATATCACTGGGTACTTTCACATTTGTAGGACTGTGGTCCAACTTTTAAACGTTTTACTATCTGATTGTCAAATTCTCATACAAAACAAAGCCACACCGCTGTTTGCATACTTGTGGGGCTGGGAGTCTCTGGGAGTTTCTTTTTCCTTTAATGACTTCTCTGTGCATTTCGACAAGGTGAAGATTCCAAACAGGATTACTGTCTCAGAGGAGTGAGAGGCCATTTGCATCAAAGCCCACCAACCTTCCCTCAACCGAGGCGGGGGCCGATACTGACTTCCAAGCACATTTAACCCATTGCTGACGTCACACTTCCGGTCTGGATGTCTGACTTAGGCTTTGGGTCATTTCCACTTCACAAGGATCAGAGGACTGATCGAAAGCTTGTTGGTAAGCACTTTATTTTGTGTAGGGATGTAGAGTTCAAAATCGTCACATGATGACCACACATTCTAGTAATCTGCACCAGATCCATTGTCTAGAACAGCGGTAACACGTGGGCCAAGACTTAAAATTCTTTTTCAGTTTTTGACTTGTTGTTATACCAAAACACGATTTGACCTGTGGGGCCTCTCCAGAATCTGCTGCCATGACTGTTCTTATATATTGGTATGTAGTTGTGGAACCTAGGACCATCTGTGTCTAGACTTTTGTGGCTCATACCTTTTTCCAGACACGTAATGATAAAACATCACTAGACCTACAAGTACCTTCAGTTTTGGACAGGCACTTCTAAACCTACATGTACCTACAGATTTGGACAGGCACCTCTAAACCTACATATGCCTACAGTTTTGGGTAGGCATCACTAAACCTACAGGTACCTTCAGTTTTGGGTAGGCACCTCTAAACCTACAGGTACCTACAGTTTTGGGTAGGCACCTCTAAATCTACATGTACCTACAGTTTTGGGTAGGTACCTCTAAACCTACATATGCCTACAGTTTTGGGTAGGTACCTCTGAACCTACATATGCCTACAGTTTTTGGTAAGCAAAAGATACCTCTAAGTCTAAAATACTTCTGTCTTTCACAGGCACCTGTAAGAATACATGTACCCATAGTTTTTGGTTCCTCGAGTTGGCTCGACGCATCCCGAAGAAGATAAGGGTTGAGTGAGTCAGTGTGTGTGAGTGAGCGAGTGATTCATGGGTGAGTGGGTCTGTGAGTGATTGTTGTGTGAGTGGGTGATGTGTGTGTGTGTGTGTGTGAGTGGTGAGTATATGAGTGTGTGTGAGAGAGTGTGCGAACGTGTGTGTGAATGTGTATGTGATTGGTGAGTGAGTGCGAGTGTGAGTGATGAGCGAGTAACGGATGGAGTGTAAGTGATCTATGAGTGAGTGAGTGACTGAGAGTCTGTGGTTGTCTGAGTGTGTGGTTGTCTGAGTAAGTGAGTTAGTGTGTGAGTGAGTGAGTGAGTGAGTGAGTGTGAGGTTGTCTGAGTGTGTGGTTGTGTGAGTGAGTGAGTTAGTGTGTGAGTAACACCTGTCCTAAAGCTTGTGGCACCTGGCATGAAGCCTTACAGCTGTTATAAAGCCCACTATACCCTTTCACAGTTTGTGACAGGTTAAGATGTGTGTTTAGGTACCACATGACTCCCTGAATTCGAGGAGACAAACTGGGTTCGGTCGTGTTTTGCGATAATTCGGACAAATCGGCCGAAACCTCCTGCGGCACTTACTACAAAACCTGCCTCCGCAATATTCCCTTCTCCAAAACTTTCTTTCGACACACTTTTTCCAAAAATCGCTGTCGCAACTTGCTGCAGGTTTGAGGGTAGATGCTGGGGGCGAGGTTCTAGCAGTGGAGGGAGCTTTTGTGGTCTCTGGACACATATCGTCAGGTGTTACATCGTTTAGCAAGCTTAGACCAGTAAGGTTAGTGGGGCTAGTGGGTCCGGCGCAAATGATATCACCTGCAAAGTCATGAGAACCGTTCATCAGTTGTTTAAAGGGAAGCATGTTGCAGTCGCACTGCCAGGGGTTGTCAGAAAGGTCAACGGTGCGAATGGCGGCCAACACTGGGACTATGTCGGCCGGAAGGCTGGTCAACTGATTATCGTAAAGGAACAAGTAAGTCAGGTTGCCAAGTCCCTCAAATATATCAGCTGAAAGACTAGACAACAGATTTCCTTCCATATCAATTTCCTCTAGTTTACCAAGTCCCTCAAATATACCAGCTGGAAGACTGGTCAACTGGTTACCGTAAAGCTTCAATTCCTCTAGGTTACCAAGTCCCT
>NC_049989.1:22317422-22323391 GCF_000003815.2 Branchiostoma floridae | reverse complement strand
GTCCCTCAAATATACCAGCTGGAAGGCTAGTCAACTGATTTCCTTCAATATCCAATGACTCTAGTTTACCAAGTCCCTCAAATATACCAGCTGGAAGGCTAGTCAATTGGTTATCGTAAATGTACAAGTAGATGAGGTCATTAAGTCCCTCAAATATACCAGCTGGAAGACTGCTCAACTGATTTCCTTCAATATCCAATCCCTTTAGTTTACCAAGTCCCTCAAATATACCAGCTGGAAGGCTGGTGAGCTTATTATCGTAAAGGCTCAAGTAAAAAAGGTTAACAAGTCCCACAAATGTGTTAACAGGGAGACTAGCTAACTGGTTACCTCCAAGATACAGGTTCTGTAAGTTAGTCAATTCCTGAAATGTTTCATCATTGATTATGGAAATCTGATTTTGGTGCAGTGACAGGTAATCCAAACTTCCATATCTTGAAAAATCAGCCTGACTTAAGGTTGTAATGGAGTTGCCAGACAAGTCAAGGCGAGTGATGGTTGTGGGCAGGTCCTGGGGGACGCTGGTCAGTCCCATGTTCCAGCAGCGACAGGATGTGGATGTACAGCTGCTGCTGCTGCAGGTTTGCGCTGCTGTCGGTCCAGCCTCCTTCAGGACGATCAGCAGCAGAACCAGCAGCCTCTTCACCATCATGTTCAACCCACACAAGGATATCTATTCTCCACTGCACACGAAAAAAAATACTGTAAAGCATTGCAAAGTCATTGACCTGGTCTGCCCTGGATGCAGAAAGAAGAAATAAAGACAGAATAAAACGAAGACGTACGTCTTTCATCAAATCTCCTTTTTTCGTGAATGAAAGAAATCAAGAATGTTTTCTCTGCCACAGAAGATCGTCCATGTTTTCACATACCAGTAATTTCATTTCATTAGAATAGGCATATCTGCATAAAAGTTCAAATTTGCACAAAGGTTGTAATTTATACAATTCACCTTAGGAACTTCCAAACAAGTACAAAAGAACCAAATTTTTACCAAAAAAATTAAGCAAACAAAAAAGTCCACCTCGCGAAACGTGCAGTATCACATCATCACTTCAGTGAATATATCGACAGGTTTCTCAAATAACTTGAGCATAATGAGGCAGACAAAAAAATTAAAATAAAATAAAAACTGCTCTTCCCTTCCTTCACTGAAGCCACATTGACGTAGCTTGGTGTAATGGATGACATCCTTGATCCAGGTGGTCCAGATGGACTTTCACCTACGGTATTTCGAGAGTGCGATTGTGTATCTCACCACCAGACAGATATTGAGTGCATGTACGATCGGAGTAATATCTGATTAATGAACTTTAATCCTGGAAAATGTAAAATTTTCACGATAAGCAGATCTAGAAATCCGAATAATTTTACTTACAAAATGGATGACAACGTCTTCGAGAATGTTTCTGAAGTCACCGATTTAGGGGTCTTAGCTACGTGAAATTCTCATGTACATAATATCATATCGAGAGCAAATTCGGCTCTTGGCTTTATAAAGAGATCAGTAGGTTATGATGCCCCTGCCAATGTTAAAAGGATGTTGTATCTCATACTTGTCAGAAGCAAACTCGAGTACTGTCGGTCATCTGGTCTCCGTATGCACACAACTTCATTGCCTCAGTCGAAAAAGCTCAAATACGTGCCTCCAAGTATATTCTCAATGATTACACAGCAGACTACAGGATGAGGTTAATACATTGTTCTCTCTTACCTCTATCATACCGACAAGAAATACTAGATCTTTTTTATATAAGTGCTTACTAGGCCTCTATAATATTACTATAGATATTAATAGTTTTCTAAAATTACCACCTCCCTTTTTAAGAGCACATGGGCAGGCTACACTTATTCCAGGTAAATATTACACTTCAAACTTTAAGCATTTCTATTTCAACAGAATCGTCGACCTATAATATCGGGTGTATTTTGCAGCCAGTAGGTACCCAAAGTGTGGGTAATGAGGCTGTTTGAACATATGGAACGCCTTACCACTAGAAATTCGACAACTCCGGCTAAATCCTACCTTTTCAATCAATCATTTTAAGCAATCTGTTATTGAACATTACCTCTTTCTGCTGGTCACACAATCTGATGTTCATTTGATATGCACTTGGACCCATTGTTGCAAGTGCTGATTGGATGAACATCAAAATCTATAGCCAACCTTTAGTTACCTCATTTTCATGTGTTGTCATCTTTAGTTTAATTGATCCCTTTTACTGTTGGTTCGTTTGGATATTATTTTGTATTAAGGACATTTTTGTTAGAACATCCTTATATGTACTTAGCTTTTATTTGCCTATTTCCTATAGTTTATAGTTAGTTTTTAACTGTTGCTGGAGGTGTGGGTCCTGTAAAGGACGTATAAATCCTGTTGCCCACACGTCGCTGAACATTTTCTGTGAATCTTTATAAATAAATAAATGAATAAATACTCTCATGCAAGCCCATAGATGGAAATTATGTATCCCACACAACAATTAAGTCTGATCTTTTAATCCTATTCAGACCGGGGTACTTTTGAAGCCTGCGCCAACTTTCATGTGACATAACACCAGAACAGCTTACGCTAGAGCCATCAAATTTGGTGAGCTTTCCTAAAACTTAGTTGGCAACGATTTCTAAAAGTATGAAAAAAAAAATCATTTTTCGTGGTGCCATGGCAGCCATTTTTTGACAGGCATTTTTGACGAAAATTGCTAATTTCGTACCTAACGATGTGTTTTTCACGTCCAGGTCGCAATGTTAGTATGTATGGTATCTGGGGGACAAGAGCTTCGGTCGGTGAGAGGTGTTGTAGCATCTAGATTTCGTCGGCTCCAGGTTTCGTCCAAAAACATACGTAAACTAGATATCCAGGATTCGTACTTCCGGTGCCGTCAATCATGGTGATTGATAGGACAAAAAACAGTTATTATGCACGCCCGTGTTTCCATATTTGGGTCGACCTCGAGAGACTCTAGTTGCGAGAGTTTGAAACCCGGAAGTGACCGCTGCACTCCCCATGATAAGGACGCCATCTGAATGCTATTAACACGTAACTACAATATGACACTGCACAAAAAAATAACTGAGAATTAATCCCATTTTTACTAACATTTTTGCATCATTACGCGAAATGCATTTTGAGCCTGATACGTAAGTACCCGTGTGAACATCGAAGTATCATTATCAATCATTCGTTTAAGTTCTGCAACATCAAGAGCTGAATAAATTCTACACAAAACTCTTTCGGGGAGATACAAAGGTGGCGGCCTTCTAACCACGAAAACAACATGCAGGATAGTCTCCTCCCTCGAAAACAGGAAGCTCCACCCTCAAGTACACGTTCTGGATAAACACCGTTGTTTATCCAGGTTGCGTCCTGTTTGCGCCTTTTTCTGGATATCCAGGACGCGTCCTCCTGTTGAGGCCGTTTTCTGGACATCCAGGATTCGTCCTAGTAAGAAAACTAGATACTGACGAAAGTTGGATGTCGTCAAGACTATCAACACGTCTCTTCCCGCCCTGGATTGATCCTCTAGCAGGTTCAGACCTAATCACAGACGTCATCACTTGCATCTCGGCTGCATCCACCTATGAGTGATTGACCCAATTGGTTTCCACGTGCACCTACTGGCCACATGTGAACTAGCCGATAGGGGGTAGTAAATTCATGTCATCGAAAAATTATCATTTCCATTTTTTTGTGACACTTTACCAACACAACTATCCATTAAGCCGTTCGTGAGTTATCTTGTTCTTCAGTAGACAGGCACAAGTTGGCCACAAGCGCTGCCTAACACATGACCTCCATGACATTTAATGGGTGAAACGTTACTGATGTCTAACCGGTTTCTTCTCATTTGGTGAGGAACTACTGAACTCTGAACTTTCACATCCGGGTCGGTGAGGGAGGCCACATTTGAGCCCAATAGACACCACAGCTTTTATGTGTGTTATGTCATCGTTGAACCAACGCAAACACACTGCCACTGCGCCACACGGCCGCACGTGTTGAAGTTCAGCAAGTGGACAAGATGTAAACAGAAAACCTGAATCTGCTTGGACAGTTATTTCAGATGTAACCAGAGATAAAATTGTGCAAACAGTGACATTAGACTGGATTCTGATGAGCCGGACCGCACATTCATCAGATTCGGAGATGAATTCGAGGCTATTGGAAATATTATCCTGTCAATAAGGCGTTTTCTTTTACTATTGACAGGTTCATCCTAACTTAGTCTAACCTCAGGCTCTATTATTTGACTTTGATCAGATAGAATTGCACCCACCTGGACAATGGTTCTCGGGCTGGCCTCTGGTGCAGAAACTGACGACAGGGCGCTATCAGCTGGCTTCCTCACGATACCTGCAAAGGGTATGGTCATTTTAGGTCTGATTCATATTTTGAATGGTACATGTAAACTTTTTTTTATAAAAGAAAAAGAAACAGACATATCCGAAACCAAGATATTAAGATTCTGTGGCCTCAGTAGTCATGAAAGAGGAACGGTTCATCATGAAACTGGAATGAAACTTGGTATGGTATTAGAATGTTGTTTTTGAAAATGACAATGTACAGGTGAATGACCTAGAATGGTGCCCCGCCTGATTTACGTACACTTGAATAAGTATCTGTCAAGGGCGCTGCGTTAGACCCGGCTACAAATATCCAAACTGCAACAGTTTTCTTCTCAAATATACATGGCCACGTACGTTTCGACTGTTATGCAGAATACAGTGGACGATGATGATATGTGGTCCCCACACTATTGATGCAACGTCAATCCTGTTCGTAATATCGTAGTGTTACTCTGTCACCTTTAGCTGTCACGTTATTAAAAAGGTGAGACTGACAAAAGCGCAACTGAGGTTCATGTATATCTAATAAATTTTTCCCTTGAACATGTGTCACAGTATGAGTCATAACTAGTGATGCGAAGAACATTCATAAACAAATTGACATTAAGATTACAGAAGGAGCTTCTGGCAGTGTCTATAATTGGCTGACATTTCCTCGTCGCCATTTTGATGTGACGCAGTAGCCGACATTTTGTCGCTGAAACCAAACGTTTATCCTACAACTTTCCCCCCCGCAAAATGACACCAACTATGACGCAGGACTGAGGAGAAACAGGAGGAGACTCACAAAGGTGTGGATGGATGTCAGATCTCGGCTCTTCAGTCCAGGGCCTTCTTAAAGTGTCGGAGCCCCGTCTCACACTGCTTATTCGCGGAGTACTAGTGGTTGAACTAGATTTAGATATCAGATAAGATATCAGATTAGACGTCAGGCTGCCTATTGTCTTACTTGCCCATGGGCGATAAACCGGTGGTAATTACTGTGCAAGCCAGGTGAATCTAAACTGTTGTTTGTGTCGCTTAAATGTGTTTGTCACAGAGCTGACGGTTTAGTTTTACAGAATTTGACTCTCTAAATAATCCTTTGCACTTTAACAGTCATAACACAAAATTTTCGGTCATCTAAAACTCCCAAGCCGCGTTCTAAGACGTGTTACAAAAAGACTTTATGTGCGGAGCGAATCTATTCCGCCAGGTGTCGCCCTTTCTACAGTACTGTTACAGAAGAGTAGCGAAACTCACTCCTAAGCCGGCTTCACTCCTCTGCCAGCTTTTGATACTATCTTATGCTACCGTAGGATCTGCTTGGAGATTAGGTCAGTAGCCCAGGCCTCTGCAGCCTACTCGTAATCTGGTCAATATTAAGGTCATCATTTTTTCTATGATTCTGTTAATTTACTCCATGAAACTGTATCTACCGAGGCACAAAATTACCCAAGACTTTTTACCCCCAGGTTTTATGTTGATTTTACTGTTCAGAATGGAACCAACAAATTAGAATAACGAAGCCATGATGCACCAGTTGACAACCCTCCACCTTGAAGGATTCCATCAAAGTATGAATCAGCCTGAAATTGCACCGAAGTTTTGCTGATCTTTGATGTATAATTTAGGCCACAGCA
>NC_049989.1:22304315-22316661 GCF_000003815.2 Branchiostoma floridae | reverse complement strand
CCAGTAACCAACAGAATATCATGGAAAGAGAGGGTTCACCTGATGATAATACTCGCTCCTTGCTGCGATGCGTACCTAAATATAGGCCTTACTGTTTTCATCTTGAATTTAGAGCTGGGAATGATTTTCCTTACTCCAGTAACCAGCAGATTAGCCTCACGAATATCTTGATTTAAAAGCTGAGAATGATTTTTCCTTACTCCAGTAACCAGCATAATAACCTAAAGAAGCCGTGATCCGCGGAAGTCCTGCTGAAATGATATATGGTGCACCTCATACAGAAGGGCGTCCTTCATATCGCCTAGTGTTACCGCGTCTTATTGGATCTGTCGTGCGGACACGGCGGGACGTTCAAGCCGTCTGGGTGAATCTTTAAGGAGGGCGGACAGGGGAAGGAAGGAGCGCTGAGACGTCTTCATCGTCTGTCACCTGTAAAGGTGTTTCCAGAAGTTCACGTCAAGACGCCGCGTCAGACCTGATTAAAATGCCGAAGGATCGGGCGGGTTAATGTCTTAAAAGTCTCCTTAAATCCTTAAGACTTGGCGGGGAGACGTCAGCATGCGGAAGACGTCTTGCGGTGACACCTGGAAAGGTGGCGTCATCAAGGTGTGATGTCAGCCTTGATTGAAATGTCAGAAGATCTGGGGTTAAAGACGGCAGGTGTGACTTACGGCGACATTTAACGCCGTGAAATGGGCAGGTATGCATGGTACCGGGCCGCACATTTAGCGCCGTGAAATGGGGCGGTATTCACGGTACAGGGCGCGCGAGGCATTAGTTATGTTGATACTCACCTGAGATAAACTGTCAAAATAAATAACGAGGGGGCAAAACTGAGAAGGGGGTGTCGTGTGTGTGTGTGGGGGGGGGGGGGGTCGCTGGAAGGGGGTATAACCGCACAGGACATCAGTCATGTTGCTACGCGCCTAAGATAACTGTCAGATAAAGACGGAGCACACCTGAGAGAGGGTCTCGCTGAGGGTATGTGTGTTAAATCACTGAGACGGGAATGGGGTAATCTCCAAGCAGATCCTGCATGGCATAAGACAGTAACATAAAGCTGGGGAAGGAGTTTCCCCAGGATGCTATAAGACAGTAACATAAAGTTGGGGAAACTCTTTCCCCAGCTTTATGTTACTGTCTTATGCCACGCAGGATCTGCTTGGGGATTGGGAAGGGGGGGGGGGGGGGGGCTTTCTACCGCACGGGACATTAGTCATGTTAAAATCTGTACCTGAAAAAGCCAAACAAATAAAGCGCGGGGGTGGGTCTGGAGGGGGGGGGGGTAAAAAACGACGGACGGGGGGGGAATCCCCTTGGACCTTTTCAGCTGAAATGGGTGTCAAACTGACTAAAAACTCTATCGGGGGCTTTGACGGGACCCCTTTCCACTTACGCGCGGTAACACTGGCGGCAACACGTGTGAAATCGAGCGGCTTGACGTGTAAAATCGACTGGAGACGGTTTATTGTTGGGGCAGGCCTGACGGAGCGGCCGCGAAGCCGGAAGGGACGGGCGCCGAACGTGAAATATCAAGTTTATCAACAAACCTGGCCTCCAGTTTAGTCACTCCGTTTCTTTTTTATTGAACAACATGAGAACTTACAAGACACATTCATGATGACTCTATCAAGGCACTGAAGTTAGCTTCACCACTGGAAAATGAAATTCAGACTGACAGAGACAAATATAAGTACATAACGAATAGTAATACAGCATCGAGTTCTAAGGAATGGTTAGTTGAGAGGACAATCCAGCATTGGCTGGCAGCAGGCTGAATTGATGTCAGGCTACATTTGGACCAATTTGGTATATAATATTGAAGACAAATAGATGTAAATGGCTCAATTAACTCCTGATGATGTCTGAGTGCAGCACTAGTGATGACGTTTGGCGTTTGAAGGTACGCCGACAGCAGGTGGGATTAACTTCCGTCACTTCTGCAGCACGACTGAAGACGAGAAGACGACTTGATCCTTCCCTGGGGTCTTAAAGTAATCACGGAAGGCTGGAGGAGTTATTCGGATACTCACCTAATTCTGTCTCCTTGTGTGTGAGTAGGGGGGGGGGAGCTGTCATACGTAAGATGGGCGGAGAGGAGTCATCTTAAGGTGGTATCTCACTGCACTTGGGCCACCGGTGCGGCACTGCGGGGTACGAACAAGAACTCAACGAGTTTCAGAGATAAAGAGCAAATTTGCTTACGTTTTGTGCATTTTGTTGTATTCATAGTCATAGTTTTACGTAACATTTGAATAAAACAAAAATCGGCAAAATACACAACAGTACCGCATGTGCAGTGAATGAACCCCACAGTGCCTCACCGGCGCCCCAAGTGCAGTGAGATACCACATTTAGATTTGAATAGAAAACAGCGGAGGCCTCATCAAATAATTCCTTGGTTCATTTAACTCAACTTTTAAAATGTGAAAAACAAGGAAGACCGGGATGAAATCTTGGACCTGATCTGAGCAAGTTTCCGTCAGACTCTCTGACATATTCTGTAGAAATCCAGCAGGCTGTAACTAGAGCTATGAGGATTACTTGAACCTGACTATATCCACTCCCTGAAACTGTGAGTACCAAGATACAGACTTTCCGCTCAGGCTCTGTTTTCATGTGGATCTTCCGATTTTGAGATCGGGAAAGTGTGAAATTAGCCAGGTGCATACATACAACGTAACTGACATCAGAGCAAAGATCACAACTGTTGAAAACGTCAAGAGCCTCCTCACGGCAACCTCATTATCATCTTCACTCGCTGGTTTCCCTAGCAACGGTTGCCAAGGCCGTCTGGATGATCCATCGCTCCATCAGACCTCTCGGAAAGGCAATTCCAGCGCGGCTGATTGAAACACAGCCTCCACTTGCAAACAGCGTTCCTCCTGCCTAACAGGCACTGCGACCTCACGTGACCCCGCGTCAGGCAAACTTCGCGTTATTGATGAAGCCCCCCTCCCCTCCGTGTTAGCCTTGACCTTCAACTTTGAACCATTGACCTTGAAACTGAAGTCAGGAACCGGAGTTGCTAAAGAGGGATGTAAATGTGATGACGCCACAGGGTACAATTACATGTATAGGAACATCTCCGAAACACAGTCAAACCCATTCTGGTGCCCAAATCTGCACTCGCCATTTTGGCCAGTTTTTGCCAGTCCCTTAGATATCATAAGTATTCGTATTGAGACCCGCGTTAAGAATCCAATTTATGCTGGGTACACTTCCCAAATGTTGCAAGGAAAACCACAGGTAGGCTTTAAAACACAACAAAAAACAAAGAAATACCAAAAATTAGTCATGGGCAAACTTGTCATTTGTGTACATTTCTTGATACATGACATGTAGGGCTGGGTATCGGTACAGCGTACCGGTACAAAACCGGTTTTTCTTATTGGACCGGTCCAGAAAAACCGGACCTGAAAAAATTAGGTGGACCGGATGTTGTACCGATTAGAAAATTAACATATCATTTTATCAGGTATTCACACGTTTTGGCGCTTGCAGTTGGAAGAAAATGACAAGAGTGAAGTAGAGTAGAGTTTACAGTAATTTCTACCAAAGTTTACAGTCAATCGTACAGGTGCAGTTATCGTTGTAGTATTTTAAAACGCCAGTGTAAGTCCAATACTCCCCCAAACTGATTTCTTTGTAGTGAAATGGACCATTGGTATGAGTTATACTGAATCAGGTCCAGGTTCAGGTCCGGACCTGGACCTGATCCTCTGGACCTGAACCGGACCTGGACCTGAATTTTCTGTACCGGTACCCACTCCTAATGACATGTATACCATTCTGATACATGTTGTAGTTTATTTCCGTAAACGGCCCGGGCGGGCCCCGGACAGCCGACAGCAAGGCCACCAAGGGTGCTTGTGTGTGACATGTGTGGCCGGGTGGCTTCTCTGGAAAATTGTTTGGACAGTTTCTACTCATTTCCCCGGTTCCCTAACGACTCTGGGTCGCGCTTACGGCTGGACGCGTATTAAATTAAACGCTCGGGTAGCGTTCGGTTAATCTCGGCTTTCATTCGGCAAAGAGAGAAACGTTGCGGCTCACAAAATAGTGAGATCATGTGGCGCAGCGCAGCGTGTTTGACTCGGGACCGAGAGGTCTCCAATTGAAATCCTGCCGTGTCATCGATCTTGTGTCCTTGGGAAAAGCACTTTACTCACTTTACTCAGGTGAAAATGAAGTACGTTAAATGGAGGTCCCGTGTATGGGGAAAGCCACACCTTATGCACGTTAAAGAACCCCCACGCGTGCGATGGTGCGGTGTGCGATGGTGCAAATCCTTCCGTCCAGAATTGGTGATTCTCTACAAATCACCCGGACTCCAGGAAGAATACTGACATATCAGTCACTTATGGAGATCTGTATTAAACCCGACCAAACCACACCCCCACACCCTCTACTGCCCGCACACACAGCGGTATCGCAGCGGTCCGTACCGTTAACGTGACAGGCCACGGTATTAAAGTAAATTACATGGGTAACCTGCACGCGTGGCTGTTTTCGAAAAACGATGAGAAATGAAATGAGAGCTTCCTTTGGTCTTGGCAGTTTAAAACTGAATTGCAAACCAAAGTACAAAATGGGCTCACCTTCGTCAGAAGTAGAGCTACAGTATGAAAGCTGAAATCTTAGAATAATGCCACATGTGATACAGACTGACAACTTAATATAATAAAAGCACGCTCTGTTGTCTAAAATAGGTTATACACTACAAAGGGGACATTTGCAAGCAAATATATAATGTTTCAGTTCAGATCAGTCACATGTTGTAGTGTAACATTGACTACTGTAATGTTTATTCTCACAACGGTCCAACACATTTGTATTCATTAACCGGAGCCCCGCCAGCTCTGTACTGAGCCATTTGCTACATCATGTAACCGAACACCACCGGGTGCCTGCTACTTTACCGGTAACCATGGTGACAGACGTCTGGTCCAGGTCGCTTGTTTGTTTGGAGAAGAGGAAACAGAGCAAAAACACTACCTTCCGTGAACTTCACGGTGAAGGTAACATAATTATGAAACGGCTAAGATTTCAATTTGTTTCCTTCCAGTTATGGTCAACATGACATGGGTGTATTTGCGTAAGTGTAACGTTAGTATGGTGGTCTTAAGTTACACTGAGTAAAGCAGACAAACATCAGATCTACAGACTGTAGAGGATGCCATCCATGAAATTGTCTATCTGTGGCTTTAATATGTCGCAGACAGAAACCGCCACACTTTATCTGTGCCGACCTTTGCGCGTGCAGAGCCCACAGCGGGCAACGGGAGGTCAACTCGCTGGTTTGGGAGACAGGAGAACTCTTTTATACAACCTTTTCTTACGTTTCATGTCTCTCAGGCACCTTCCTGTAGGTTACATCGAAACGTAAGGAAGATTTAACTCCACCATTATCATTAATCTATTTCAGTTATACTGTTCATTTCTTTTGTTAACTGCGCACGCTTGATCATTCAATTATTGTTACAACGATTGAGGTTTGTTACCTATGTTATAGCAAGGACGTTATCTCACATAACGTCCTTGGTTATAGCTTTTTGTTACTGATGGCCTCTGACCTCTTATTAGTTTAATTTCACTGAGTTGATTTCAATTTTACATTCAGTTTACTTTCAGTTATACTTGAGCACTGATGTTCACTTATGTTATTTGATTGTTTTGTAATCTTAAAGGACCCCAGGAAGAACAGATTGTGCGATTGTAAAGTCTAATGGATATCGAAAAAAAATTTAATAAACAAAAGAAAGCGACGCCAAAAAGCAGCTACTCATTGACAAGTAACTAGATATGAACTTGGAAACAGTCAGACATTTCAGATTGCATCAGAGAGCCCGTAAACCACCTCTGTGCAGCCTGGGGTTTTTATGTTTGGCACTCGCGGCGGATTTGGCTCGTTCGGATCACCACAGGCCAGGTTTAGGTTGAAGGATGAAAAATATGATCGCTAAAGTGGAAAAACGCCCGTCGTTGATGGTACAAGACACTTCTGGACATGTAACATAAAAGCGCCATAAGTAGCATAACACTGTTATATATGCCATTCCGCGTATGGTAGTTCTCGGACGTGTATTTGCTACCCCCAACACGAAAGTGCGATTTGATGATGACTGCTAAGTTGAAGAGTGTTATCGTTTCCCCTGCGGGTAACAGTGTGGAGATATCCCTCCCGCAAGGAAACGCTGTGGCTCCGTCCGTCATACCGGCTGTGTGCAGGACGGCGTATCGATGGGAACGATTTGTTTATCTATTCACTGATTAATCTGAGGGGGAATATCTACTGCAGAGGCCAAATGGAGTCAACTATGGACACCATGTACGTGAATCGCACATGCTGATAGAACAACATGGAGAGGAATAGAATGATTAGAAAGTTAACATTTGTAGGAAATGTATGTAGTCTATTCATTGTTGGGTAGCCTTCCCATGGTCTAGCCTAACAAACTACTTCTCTGTTTATTCTAACTCAAAGACATTCATATCTTACGTGCCCAGCCCCTTTAGAACTGTCCTGCCACTTGCTACATAAGGTAATCAAATCATACACGGTGTCCGCTGCACCGGTTGTAACCATGGTAGCAGCCGTTCGGTCCAGGTCATTGACCTTATTTGTCCGGAGAGAAGTAGAAGAAACGGAGCAAAGACAAGAAACGGAGCAAAACCAATGTTTCTCTTCCCCGAGCGCTAACACAAGTACCAAGAACCATGGAACTGCATGTTGCACAATACGCATAGCATAACATCGGGTAAGAACGTTGACTCTTAGCCACCATATTTCGGAATAAGATTAGATGCAGAAGTAATTACAATTAAAAATAAAAGCTCTTGCCAGAGGGCTTATTTAAATGGTAACGATAACGTGAAAGATACGACGCAATTAAAGGATAACAAACGACAGATCTCTATGAAATAATGCCCGGGTGCATCTGATGTAAAGGTATTCTTCTCTCCACATGACGTTGACAGGTCCATCCATTCTAATAGCGCGCGCTGTTTCCCCGCTTCCGCATAAATGCACGCGCGCCACGCCAGCCGGCCGCTCCGTCCCCACCGAGACCTTACCGGGTAGTTTACGGGCCTGGTGGCGACCCTGCCCGCCGGGCCGACCCCAGGTGATCCGGTGTGAGGCGGGACCGATGATGTATGGCGCTGGGGGCCGGGCAGGCGCGTTGAGGAGTAGAGACGATTGGCTGTGTGGAGCGCGCAGAGCTGGACCAACCCCAACACGCGGCGCACACGTAGCCTGGTCACCGGGCTACCGCGAGCTTCCTGGGAGATCCTCGGGGCTGGAAGCGCTGCCCGCCGCCGAGGTGCGGAAGTCTTACCGGGGCGGGATTCACGGCAATCAGAATCATCGCCTATCAGAAAAACGCGACTGTTAAGTTGAACTGGGCCTGTGCCGGTACCCTGGGTTGTGGTGCAAGGCTGCGGCGCACAGCAGCGTTAGGATCGGACTGTAAGGGACACCTGGCGACACGAACAAGCGGAGGAGTCGGGGCTGCTCACCTGTAGAACCGGCGACTTCAAAGACTGAACCCAGAAGGTAACGGCAAACGCTTCTCTGCCTTGTACCGTTTCTAATTGTGTTGTGCTGGGTGCATGACGGCAGTGTGGGGGCACGAGCTTTCACAGATATTGTAAATTCGGGTTTGTTGAAGAGTTCTGCTTATTGCAGACCGAGTGCCGATATATCTAATGTCCTTTGTTGTAGCGTAAGTTGTCGCCACTTTTCATGGCAAACAGAATTCTTGATCGCGTTCATGCTTAGTGAGTTATGCCGAAGTTGCGCATAGAGCTGTGTCACTGTGATATTCGCCAAAACGCGGCGCTAGTATTGACTATGTGTGCCGTGTGGCGGGCTGGGGAGGACTTTCTGACAGAAATCCTAGCAGGCTGAAGCTTCGGAGGAGGTTTTTATAACGATCTAACATCAACTCTGATCATTCCTACGGGTACCCTCAATCTTACACTTAACGATGAATGGAGAACTTTAAAGAGATCTACTAATGCAGCATCAGTAATTCCTGAGGTGTGCACACTTCAGGTGTTCACTCAGGTGTTCTCTCAGGTGTTCACTCAGGTGTTCACTCAGGTGTTCTCTCAGGTGTTCAACACCAACATATTCCTGAGAAGGTCTCAATAAGGCGCTGTTTTTTTTTCAATGGGTCGGTCGAAATTTTGTCATTCCGTTACGCTTATGTACTTTTGAAATGTAAAAAAAAATGTGTATCCAAGTAAAAGTCAAATTGAGTTTCATTACTAATTTGTAGCGAACAACGGTTGTTAAAAATGTAAAACGTCACAGTCTGAAAGAAAGAGTGTGACATTTTATATTTGAAATGTAAAAGAGTAACTGCAAAAGGTGAAGCAACATGGGGTTTTAAATGGGGTAGGAAATTACCCGAGCAGCTTTCGAAACCCCTGCTTCGCCTATTGAGTCAGTGAAGTCAAGCTTGCCTAGGCTTGATGTTTCTGACTTAGGGAGAAGAGATGCTGCTATGGGCCGCTCTTCATATCCATGATGGTAACATCAGGCTCTACAAACTTGATACAATAACACATGTAAGTTCCCATTTTTCACATGAAAAATCACCGCCAAGTTTTCAGCACCGTAGTCAGGTCCCGTCTGTACATTTGCACCAACTTGTTACTCGGGTATAAAAATTGCCGTAAATCCGTCAAACGGAGATCTCTTTACGTCATGCGGAGGGATGGGATGAAAATTGGCGCCCGTTGCTAGGGAACCACCTGCCGCTTGGTTTATATCCCTCCGCCCACGCCGTTTTACGACTGTTGTAAATTCGCACAGAGTAACGGCCTCGTTGTCGGCGGTTTGAAGACTTGATGCGTTTTTCATGTGGGTTTTTATTGCGAGAGAAATACATCAAAATATGGGGCAAACCTGTCATATGATTTAACACCAACCATTGACAGTCAGGTACATCGCCTTATCTCCAAGCAGATGTTAGGTAGAGGCTTAGGATTGTACGTTTTGACATTTAAAAAAATAGCCTTATGTCCAAGCAGATGTTAGGTGGAGGGCCGTGAAGTTTGGACCATTATGTAACTTGCCTTATCTTCAAGTATATATAGGGTGGGAGATCCTAAGTTTTTTTTATAGCTTCTAGAGTCTGCCTGTCATATATCGTTTATAAAAAATTTCGAATATAAAACTAGTTCCTAGATATACCTACCATCGTTATCAAATACCATTTCATTTGGGTAGATATATAATGAAAATCTGGATACTTATTCATATTTATCACCGCCAGACGCTTCACTATATGTTTTTGTACCACATATATGTAATGATATATGTTGATAGATAAATTAGGACTTGATGTAATCTGTATCTCTGTTATATTTCATCTGACCCTTACCTTCCTCATGACCTCAATGAAAAGCGGCCTGCAGGCCGATTTGAGCTTCCAGTGAACGGATATTTAAGTTCAAACATTTATTAATCTTTTATAGGGAGTTTACACTTGTCTTGAGACTTATTTTAGGTAAATGATGAACGACAGTGGATACTTTCTGAAACGTCCAAGTCTTAAGAGAATTTATCCGGTTACGTCTATGTAGGTTAGACATCCAGGTAATTGATCCATTTGTATAATTATTATTATTATTATTATTATTATAAACCCTGTCATGACATTGGACTCTCTAAGATATGTCTTCACCTCCTTTCCACACCAATTGTGACGCAATTAATAGATTAGAGTATAATTAAAGCCTGATCTTCAGCAGATTTGCGCAGAGTTGCTGACAAACGGTGGTGGATGCTAGTTGAAACGTCAGACCGTTTCAAAATCCATATCCATTTTTTCATTCATTCACTTTTAATTATTAAGCCAGGTATGCACTTTCAGGACAAAAGCCCTGTTTTTCAGGAGACCCTGGGTACGGTACATCAAACTACACAACCAATTCAACCAGACAAACATAGCATGATTACAAAATAGAACAACAATGATTACATAACTTCCACATGGGCTACCCACATGTCTTGAGATGAATAAATAAATAAATAAATTCTAGGTACTTGATTTATCATAAAAAACGCCATTTTCCACCCGGATGTCTAACCGCCATCACGTGATGCAGACATGAGGTCCTCAGCCGGCTGAGGTCCCGGATGAAGCAGTCTGAGGTCCCGGATGCAGCTGCGGGTCTGTGAGAGAATTCCGATCCCGGGATTTAGCGGTCTGTAATAGCGCTGCCACTTCGGGGCTGTCTCCGTGAGGGAACTGGGAAAACTGGTTCTGTACCGACGTCTGCGCGTGGTTCAACCAGTAAACCCGTCCTTCGGGGTAACTCAACAGTTTCTGGATCTGTATAGCCGTTAGTCCCATTTCGCGTAACATAACAGCTTCTTTTTCTTTATCTATATAGCCGGTATAGTAACCCATCGGTGTAACAAACTAGCTTCTGTATCTGTGATGATGATGATGTTCGTCCATCGGAAGTCGATAAGGACCTTGACTTCATTTCATTTCAGTTCAGTTTCTAGATCTGTATCGCCGGTATAACCGCCCTTCGGCGTCTCATTTTCCGGGACATCTCTACATGTCTCTAGAGTACTCCGTTCTTGACCCCACCTAACCCCCAGCAAACAGAACAAGCGCGCACCACCGGACAGGCCTCCCTGCGGCCGCGCTCAAGCCGCCCCTCCGCACATCTGCTTGAGGATCAGATCGCCGGAACCTGAGGCAACCTGACCACACGAGGGTCGTAAAGGGGGATCTCCGCCTCCACATGAAGCCGGCAGAGGGTCGTTAAGGGGATTTGCGGCTCTGACGGATGCGTTCCCGCCGAGGACTCGCCGTGAAGCTGATCCGGGATTAGCGGGTCGGGTGCCCATTTCCGCCGCGGGAGCTGCACGGGAATGAGCAAGCACCTCATCATGGAGGGGTGTTGCGGGGGATTTGCGGCTGTAGCTTTTCTGTGGAGCCGCAAAGCCCCCTAACTAACCCCGACAGGCACGTACTGATCCCGGAAGTCCCGCTGCGAGAGGTTCTGTAACTCGTGACGAGTTTGCATCAGCCGGTTTTGGATACTTTTAATACCCAATCGGAGAACGAAAATTCCATCATACTTCCTGTGTAAAAAAACGCGTTGAGAGTTCTTTAACTTTAACTTTATTCAGGTCGCGACAAGTACAATACATTGTGGACAATAGGCAGCAGGCTGGTATCGTGACCAAAAACATTTACATATACAATACAAAATGAACATATATTAAATTATGTAAAATGAACATATAGTAAGTTATTATAAGTTGATTAGAACAAAACAGATGGACATCAAAATTTGGAGTTCTTTGATTCTTGAAGCGAAAAGTCGTATTGTCAGGTGTGTGAAAACAAAGATATTATGTAATACTGTATATAACGTCCTTGGTAAAAAGTAGGGTTTAGTATTGATCGGGATCGTGGAAATGCTTCATATAGAGACACGCACAGGTAGACCGTAGAGGATTGCAAAGTTCATTGTACACAGTGAGTTAGCGACTAACCGACGTTTCCGTGGCCACATGCCAGCTTCTTTGGGTCACAGAGACAGAGAAGAGGTGAGAGACAGAAGAGATGAGAGACAACAGATGATATGAGAGACAGAAGAGACAGATAAGAGAGAGAGAGAGAGAAAGAGAGAGAAGAGAGAGAGAGAGAGAGACATGAGAGAGAGAGAGAAGAGAGACAGAAGAGAGACAGGAGAGACAGAAGAGAGAGACAGAAGAGATGAGAGAAGAGAGAGAGAGAGAAGAGAAGGGAGAGATAGACAGACGAGATACAGAAGAGAGATAAACAGGAGAGAAAAGAGAGAGACAGAAGAGAGAGACAGAAGAGATGAGAGAAGAGAGACAGAAGAGAAACAAGGGAGAAAGAGAGACAGAAGAGAGATAGAAGGAAGAGGGGAGATTGAGACAGATTGACATGGGTAGTGACAATAACAGATGGGGCGGGGGGTGAGAGACACCGTGAAAGAGAGAAAGGCAGAGAGAGAAACAGAGTGAGAAAGTCGATGAGAGAGAACGGGAATTGAGAGAACTGAAAGAAGTGGTAGAGAAACAACAGTCAAAACAACCCTGAGTAAAATTGACTGGGGCCGACCAGGGACTCCGGTCGCCAGACAGTCGCATGCAGCGTCTCGGTCGATCCCACCGCCCTGCCGGGACCAGAAACCGCCAGCGGCCGGCGGCGTGGTGTCGGGCTGGACTGCCGGGACCAGAGACCCGCCAGCGGCCGGCGGAATGGTGTCGGGCTGGACTGCCGGGACCAGAGACCCGCCAGCGGCCGGCGGCGTGGTGTCGGGCTGGACTGCCGGACCA